>NW_024103473.1:0-35072 GCF_003945595.2 Pipra filicauda | reverse complement strand
ACATTTACTTCATCTCTGTCTCTCTCTCACTGGCTTCCCACCACCCCCTTCTTCTCTCTCTTTTTATTTCTTTCTCTGTCTCTCCCTCCTATTTACTGTTAAATCAAAGCTGGACTGCTGACTTTGGCACATGGTCTCCTTTGCAGCTGAATTTGGGCAGAGGTGTCTTTTCATAATGGGAACCTGACAGTATCCATGAGGTTTTACAGTGTGGGAATGGGAATTAGATTCCATGAGGTTCCACAGAGTCACAGGGTCCATTTGGCTTCGTAAGGCTCTGTGGTGTGATAATGGACCCTTGATTCCATGAGTTTGCAAAATGTCTCAGGACTCCTTTGGTTCTAGGAGGCCCCACATATCACAGTGGCCCCTTGATTCCATGAGGTTCTGAAAAGTCCCAGGAATCCTTTGGTTCCATGAGGCCCTGCAGTGTCACAGTGGTATTTGAGTCCCCGAGGTTCCTCAGTGTCACAATGGCCCTTTGATTCTATGAGGTCCTGAAATGTCTCAGGGCTCCCTTAGTTCCATAAGGCCCTTCATGGCACAATGGCCCCTTGATTCCATGAGTTTCCACAGTCTCCCAGGGTTACGTTGATTCCATGAGGCCTTGCAGTATCACAATGGTCTCTTAATTCCATGAATTTTCACATTGTCACAATGCTCCCTTGGTTCCATGAGATTCCACAGTGTCCCAGGGTTCCTTTGGCTCCAGAAGGCCCTACAGTGTCACAATGACCCCTTTACTCCAGGAGGTTCCACAGTGTCCTTGCTGGAACACACAGGGCTGTAATGTTGTCACCCCTGCAGAGCTGCCTCCAGCTCTGGGCTCCAGCACAGGAAGGACATGGACCTGTTGGAGCGAGTCCAGAGGGGACCACCAAAGGGATCAGAGGGATGGAGCAGCTCTGCTGTGAGGAAAGGCTGAGAGAATTGGGATTGTTGAGGCTGGAGAAGAGAAGGCTTTGGGGTGACCTAATTGTGGCCTTCCAGTGCCTGAAGGGAGCCAACAAGAAAGATGGAGAGAGACTTTGGACAAGTGCCTGGAGTGACAGGACAAGGGGAATGGCTTCACACTGAGAAAGGGAAGGGTTAGATGGATATTGGAAGTATTTCTTGACTGTGATGGTAGTGAGATCCTGGCACAGGTTGCTCAGAGAAGTTCTGGCTGCCCCATCCCTGGAAGTGTTCAAGGCCAGGTTGGATGGGGCTCTGAGCTCTGAGTCCAGTGGAAGGTGTCCCTGCCCATGGCAGGGGGTTGGACTGAGATGCTCTTTAAGGTCCCTTCCAACTCAAACCATTCCATGATCCTGTGACTGGTGGGGGATGTGGTGGTTGGAACTGATGGGCACAGAGACCCCAAAATGATGGAGTTTTCCATTCTGGGTGGAGGAAGGAGGGGGCAGCAGAACTGACACCCTGGACTGCTGGTGGTCAGACTTTGTCCTGTTTGGGAGACTGACTGAGCTGGGTGTGAGTGTGGATGTGCTGTAGGGCGGGAAGGCTCTGCAGAGGGATCTGGACAGGCTGGATCAATAAGGCCAAGTGTCAGGGCCTGCCCTTGGGTCCCAACAACCCCCTGGAACGCCCCAGGCTGGGGGCAGAGGGGCTGGAGAGCTGCTCAGCAGGAAGGGACTTGGGGGTGCTGCTTGACAGGGGCTGGATATGAGGCAGAGTGTGCCCAGGGGGGCAAGAAGGCCAAGGGCATGGTGGCCTTTGTGGAGAAGCGTGTGGCCAGCAGGAGCAGAGAAGTGATTGCCCCTCTGTGCTGGGCACTGGGGAGGCCCCACCTGGAGTGCTGTGTCCAGTTGTGGCCCCTCAGTGCCAAAAGGCCCTTGAGGGGCTGGAGCGTGTCCAGAGAAGGGACCGGAGCTGGGGAAGGCTCTGGAAAACATGTCTGCTGAGGGACGGCTGAGGGAACTGGGCTTGTTGAGTGTGGAGAAGGGGAGGCTCAGGGGGGACCTCATTGCTCTCTGCAATGACCTGAAAGGAGGTTTTAGTGGGATGAGGGTCGGTCTCTTCTTTAAAGCCTTTAGTGACAGAAGAGAGGAAATGGCCTTAAATTGCTTTGGGCAAGGTTCATATTAGATGTTAAAGAAACCTTTTTCCACTGAGAGAGTGTTCAGGCATTGGAACAAGTAGCCCAGGGAGGTGATGGAGTCTCTGGAATTGTTCAGGTGTGTGGTGGGTTGACTGTGGTTGAACACCAGGTGCCCTCCCAGGCGCTCTATCACTCCCTAGCAGGTCAGGGGAGAGAGTTGGGTGGGGAAAAAAACAACTCGTGGGTTAAGACAGTTTATTTAAAGCCAAAGACAGCAGGGTTTGTTCTCTGCCTCCCATGAGCAGCCATGGTCGGCCACTCCCGAGGAGCAGGGCTTGGGTCCGCGGGACGGTTCCTCAGCAGGCAGCCATCAGACAATGAATGCCCCCCTCCTGCTCCCTGCCTCAGCTTTTAGAGCTGAGCTGACCTCCCATCGGCTGCAATGTCCCTTGGCTCAGTTGGGCTCAGCTGGCCTACTTGGGTCCCCTGCCAGGCTCTTGCCCTCAGCTAAGGAAGGAATGTCCCAGTGTTGGTGCTGTGCTCAGCAGGGGCCAAAACACTGGGGTGTTCTCAACCCCCTTCCAGCTGCCAATGCCAAGCCCAGCCCTGGGAGGGCTGCTGTGGGGAACTGAACTGCAGCTCAGCCAGACCCAATAGAAATATCTATGGCACATATTCTATAGAATCCATCCTTAGGTGTTGTGTGATAGATCTACAAGATATTACAAATAATAAGCAATAATAAGGCAAGTGTCCTCCTTAGGGACACACCCACTGCCCCCCAAACTCCTGCCTGGGTTTGTTCCAACCCCCTGACACTACACCAGATTGTTCTGAGACCCATCCAGCCTGGCCTTCAACACTTCCAGAGATGGGGCAGCCACAGCTCCTCTGAGCAACCTGTGCCAGGATCTCAACACCCTCACAGCCAAGAGTTTCTTTCTAATATCCCATCTAATCCTTCCCTCTGTCAGTGTGAACCCATTCCCCCTTGTCCTGTCATTTCAAGACTTTGTAAATAGTCTCTCTCCATCTTTCTTGTTGGCTCCTTCAGGCACTGGAAGACCACAATTAGGTTACCCTGGAACCTTCTCTTCTCCAGCCTCAACAATCCCAATTCTCTCAGCCTTTCCTCACAGCAGAGCTGCTCCATCCCTCTGATCCCTTTCGTGGTCCCCTCTGGACTCACTCCAGCAGGTCCATGTCCTTCCTGTGCTGGAGCCCAGAGCTGGAGGCAGCTCTGCAGGGGTGACAACATTACAGCCATGTGTGTTCTAGTAAGGACACTGTGGAACCTCCTGGAGTAAAGGGGTCATTGTGACACTGTAGGGCCTTCTGGAGCCAAAGGAACCCTGGGACACTGTGGAATCTCATGGAACCAAGGGAGCATTGTGTCATGAAGGGCCTCATGGAACCAGGGGAGCCCTGAGACATTCCGGGACCTCATAGAATCAAGGGGCCACTGTGACACTGAGGAACCTCAGGGACTCATGAAATCAAAGGAACCCTGGGACAATGTGGAACCACATGGAATTACCAGGCCACTGTGACACTGCAGGGCCTCATGGAACCAAAGGATTCCTGGGACACTGTGGAATCTCATGGAACCAAGGGGCCACTGTGATATGTGGGGCCTCCTAGAACCAAAGGAGTCCTGAGACATTTTGCAAACCCATGGAATCAGGGGTCCTTTATCACACCACAGAGCCTTACGAAGCCAAATGGACCCTGCGACTCTGTGGAACCTCATGGAACCCAGTGGCCAATCCCACACTGTAAAACCTCATGGATACTGTCAGGTTCCCATTATTAAGAGACACCTCTGCCCAAATTCAGCTGCAAAGGAGACCATGTGCCAAAGTCAGCAGTCCAGCTTTGATTTAACAGTAAATAGGAGGGAGAGAGACAGAAAGAAGTAGAAAGAGAGAGAAGAAGGGGTGGTGGGAAGCCAGTGAGAGAGAGACAGAGATGAAGTAAATGTATCACACCATGGAGATCCCTGAGGCTCCCACCGGTCCTTCTTCACCCTGCTCTGCTCGGTGGAGGGTCCCCAAGTTGTGCTTCTGGGCTATCACTTTCATACAGCCCAAGCCCTGGGTATTCCGGGGGGTAGATGCTGTTCCCACAGCTTGGGCTGGCACATCTACAAGGACTTGCTTCCTTTCCCACAGCTTGCCACGGTGGGAGTTTTACCCGCTGTGCTTCCAGTCTGCAGGTGGGAATCTTTGTCTGGATGGGTTCCCCAGACCTGCCTTACCAGCCCTGCCTTCCTGTTGGGGCTGTCTGCTCTTTCCCACACTCTGCACAGTGCAATTCTGTCCTGGGGGCTACTTCCAAAGCTTCACCTCCGTTTAGGCCTTGGAATTAAAGGCCTTCCTGTTTGCCACCAGTGCTTATGTGTTGTGGTGCCTTATGGGATTTTCCTGCTTTGACAGTGTTTTGAGACAGTTCATTGTGCCCTTCAAGTCCTTCCATGGGCACACCCCCCCCCACTCTCACCAGTGTCTGTCCCTCCAAAGAACACAAGCCCTGATGATTTGTAGCTCCCACTCTCCCTCCGCAACCAGAGCTCAGAGCTCCCTTGTGCCAGAAGCTTTAAAGATATTGTGCCTCATTCTGCCAAGACAACCCTTGGAAAAAACCATCACTCTGTGTTTCCTGGGATCAGAGCACTCTATTGTCATCTTCCAAAACCTTGGAGAGGTCCCAGAGATCTCCCAGGAAGGAATTTGGGTCCTCAAGCACATGACCCGTATATAGAGGCTGAGGACTCAGGGGTCAGTGGTGTGAAGATTGAGGACAGTAGAGAAGTAGCCTGAGAGGTGTGGAAGGGGGGTGTCAGAGCTGGTGGAGCTTTTCTTCCTGGCAGAAAACAGCCTAAGAAAGAACTAGTGCCACCAAGGGCAGCTGGGGTGGCCTAGACTGGTGACAAGAAGTCAGAACTTTCCCTCCAAGGTCAGTGTTGTGGTGCAATATGTCACAAAGAAGGAGTCTGGATGAGCCCAAGGCTTTGTGTGTGCAGGAAGAGCCAGGGAGGACGCAGAGATGTCAGTGCAGGAAGGTGCCAGCCAGGTGGGGCAGCCGGGGGGATGACGACAGCCTGCAGGGAACGGGGCAGGGCATGGACACCGTAGGACAGCCTGGGCTGGAGAGGAGACAGGGAGGGGGAGAAGCTGAAAGGCCCTGACACAGCCACCTTCTGCAGGCCTTTGGCCAGGGCTGCTGTCTGTGCCCCTGATGCCAGGAGGAGGGGAGTGGCCCTTGCAGCCCTGGGGCCTCATGGCCTCCTTGTCCCTGCTCAGCAGCCTGGCAGGTGCCACCCCATGGTCCTGCCCTTGGCATTGCACATCCCACATCCCAGTGCCCCAGGAAGAGTCCTGAGGAATGAGGCAGGGACAGGATCTGCCTTCCCAGGAGCTGGGGGTCAGGGCTTGGCCTGTTAGATTAAGGAAACAAGTCCAGTTCTCCTCAGCATCAGAGCCACCTTTCCCTTCTTGTCCATCCTTGTCATCACTGTCTGCAGTTTTCTGCTCTAACTGGAATCTGGGGACAAGTTCTCAGTTGTGTCCCTCAGTGAGACTCATTAGCACCAGGAGAAACTTCAGTGTTTCAATCTCACTTTGACTTCTTGAAAAGTTGTTTAAACTTCCTCTCAGGGACTGAGTCTCTTGTAAACAACATCAAACCCCCCCGAGGGTCATGAAATGCCTGGGGCTGTTGCTGTGCTGCTGAGCTGGGCTGGGCTCCTGGCACGCAGGGAGCTCCTGGCAAGCAAGAAGAGCTTCAAAGAGACAGCTCTGCTGGTGAGCAGCTCCTCTGCACAGCCCAGCAGGGCTGAGGGCACTGCCTGCAGCACCCAGGGCACAGGAGAGAAGGCAGAGAGATGAGAGGCAGCCTGGGCTGGGAGGTGACTGAGCTCTCACTACGGGAGAAACCTTCCCAGGATTTGAAGGAAGAATTCTCTGGCTGTAGGAAAGTTCAACTTGCCTTCCTGGAGGCATCTCCTAAAGCTGGCACATCCCACAGCTTCCAGGATCTTTCAGCAGGACTCTCCCAGTTGCTGCAGTGCAGGGGAAGTGGCCATATGGCAGAGCAGGGCAGGAGCTGCAGGCAGCAAGGGCAGAGAGGAGAAGGGAGCAGGAGGTTCAAGGGATCCTGGGGTGGGAGGACAGGGCAGAGCTGCTCAGGGCAGGAACCTTGCCAGCCCTTTGCCACGGTCAGGCTCTGGCTGCAGAGCAGTGCAGGTGAGTTCCTGCAAGTGCCTCTCCCAGCTGCCAAATGGCAGCAGTGGCAGGAGCTGTCAGGATGGCTCTGCTGGATTTGCTGGGGTGCAGCAGGAGAAGCTGCTGCAGAGCAGGACTTGCTGCTGCCCCCTCAGAGGCCCAGGGCAAGAAGGTTCCCTGTGCCAGGGCTGGCTGTGGGGTGGGAAGGTGGGGGTGCAGCCAGGGGTGCCCAGGGCTGTGGGGCAGAGCAGGGTCCTGCCCCCAGGGCTCTGTGTGCTGGGGCAGGGACTCTGCTGCCTGCCAGGGTCAGCTCTCAGCCCGGCCAAGGAGCTGCCACGGGGCTGGGGGAGAAGGGCTGTGGGGAAGGAACAACTCCTGGGAGGGCAGAGCAGGGCAGAGTCCTTCTGATCTCCAAAGTGGGCTCCAGGGATGAGGGCTGGTCACAGCTCCAGATCAAAGCAGGAAATTTCCCAGAAGGTATTTGCAAGAGGCACAGATAGACAGGAGGTACCTACAAGAGAATGAACCAGTTCTTTCAGTGTTATACTCTTGGTTGTCTGGGTGCTGACTGCAACAGGGAAATGAATCTCTGAGCACAGGAGGAGACACTGAAACTTGAACTCTGTTAGATTAGAGGGGATTGAACCTGAGAGTATCAGACATCAAAACTGTCTTATAGACAGCACCAGTGTCACTTTCTCAGCCCTGGGCCCAGGGAAGCAGCTGCTGGCAGGGACAGCTCCAGGCAGCAGAGCCCTGGGCAGGGAGTGGGGGGCAAGAGCCCCCAAGGCCTGGGGGAGGGGGCGTTCAGGCAGCTCTGGGGGCCCTTCCCTGCAGCTCTGCTGGGCACTGTGTGCTGGGCCATAGAAATGAGGATTCCCGCAATAGAAAAGAATCTTCCAGGTGTGATGGTAAAAATGGAAAACACAGGTACAATTATTCTAAGGACAGACTAAGCTTCTGTTCTGCAGCTCCAGCTCTTCTGAGTCATTTCAGTAGAGATGGAACTTTTGTACTCAAGGTCTGTTACATCTGACATTCCTTGTATGAGAGCTCTACCAAAGAAGTTCCATGTCCCACTGCAGCAGAGCAAACCTGACTCCTTGGCAGTGCATTTGGTGACATTTGACACATCGATTTCTTTTAAAAATGGAATTGCTCTTTCACAGAGGTCTGTCTTAATCGTTCCCTGTGCTTTCCTTTTTTGAACAGACCCTGTGCTAAGAAGTAGCAAATGCCCAACAGCAGCTCCCTCACCCAGTTCCTCCTCCTGGCATTCGCAGACAGGCGGGAGCTGCAGTTCCTGCACTTCTGGCTCTTCCTGGCCATCTCCCTGGCTGCCCTCCTGGCCAACGGCCTCATCCTCAGCGCCGTAGCCTGGGACCACCACCTGCACACCCCCATGGGCTTCTTCCTGCTCAACCTCTCCCTCACAGACCTGGGCTGCATCTGCACCACTGTCCCCAAAGCCATGCACAATTCCCTCTGGGACACCACAACCATCTCCTACACGGGATGTGCTGCACAGCTCTTTTTCTTTTATTTCTTCATCTCAGCAGAGTATTTCCTCCTCACCATCATGTGCTACGACCGCTACGTTGCCATCTGCAAACCCCTGCACTACGGGACCCTCCTGGGCAGCAGAGCTTGTGCCCACATGGCAGCAGCTGCCTGGGCCACTGGGTTTCTCCATTCTCTGCTGCACACAGCCAATACATTTTCCCTGCCCCTGTGCCAGGGCAATGCCCTGGGCCAGTTCTTCTGTGAAATCCCACACATCCTCAAGCTCTCCTGCTCACACTCAGGCTACCTCAGGGAAATTGGGCTCATTGGGGTTAGTGTCTGTTTAGTGTTTGGTTGTTTCATTTTCATTGTTTTCTCCTATGTGCAGATCTTCAGGGCTGTGCTGAGGATCCCCTCTCAGCAGGGACGGCACAAAGCCTTTTCCACGTGCCTCCCTCACCTGGCCGTGGTCTCAATCTTTGTCAGCACTTCGTTTTTTTCTCACCTGAAGCCTCCCTCCATCTACTCCCC
Organism: Pipra filicauda; assembly: GCF_003945595.2. Classification (NCBI taxonomy): domain Eukaryota; kingdom Metazoa; phylum Chordata; class Aves; order Passeriformes; family Pipridae; genus Pipra; species Pipra filicauda. The sequence continues at coordinate 26,777 of NW_024103473.1, read as the reverse complement.
ATCCCTGGACCTGGTGGTGGCAGTTCTGTACTCGGTGGTGCCTCCATCACTGAACCCCCTCATCTACAGCCTCAGGAACCAGGAGCTAAAGGATGGCCTGAGGACAATAATGAGTGGATGTTTTTCAGCAACAATAAGCTCTGTGCTTTCTTCTGTCCAGCATTTAAAATGCAACTCATGAGAGTCCCAGCCTGCCTTCTCAACTTTTTAGTGGTGGTCACTGGGTTCCTCTTCTCATAATTTTGTGCTCAAAGAAATGTTATTATTCATCCCCCACCTCATTCACTGCTTACCTCTTGAATTTGATCTAGAAACTCTGCAAATGATGAACTGTATATTCATCTATTTCTGTGCTTTAAACAAAATAAACTACCATTCAGTGCCTTGTTTATCTAGGATCCTAACTCTGAGAACAGCATGAAGTTATAGGGAAGGAAAAATGTCCCAGCACAGCAGCACTGCCAGGGAGCACCAGTACTTTGTTTTATCAGAGCTGCTCTTTTTCTACTTCCAGGTCTCCTTCGGAGCCCACGTTCAGACCACCATCAGCTGGCTCTGCCTCCCAGTTTGAGCAGCACAGCCCAACAGAGTCCCCCACGGCCCCGGGCCCCACAGCCCCCGTGCTCTGCAGAGCAGCCCCCCCAGCTCAGGGGCTGTGGGGAGCACGGGCAGGGGGTGCAGGAAGGGCTGCTCAGGCCAGCACAGACGTGTTCCCCTGGGGAAAGGCTCTGTGGGGAGATGGGATGTGCCAGGAGAAGAGCAGGACACCCTGTGTGAGCAGAGGGACCATGGAAAGAGGCTGCCCTGGCCCTTTAGCTGCAGGAGCTGCCTGAGGAGCTCAGGGCCGATTCTCTGCTGCTGGGCTGGGGAGCGGGGCTGGCCCTGGGGCTGCAGGAGCTGCCTGAGCTGATGATGTGCTGAGCATTGCAGCCCCAGAGGGCCTGTCCCTGAGCTCCATGGCCTCCATGTCCTGCTGCAGGGCCAGCCCTGAGTGTGCTGCTCTGCTGGGCTGGGGCAGGGGCAGGGAGATGGGGGGACCAGGGAGGGGCTGGACTGGGCAGTGCCAGGGAGGGGAAAACCCCAATGTTGAGTTCAAGTGTGTGAGTGTGCAGGGTGGGAGCTCTGCAGTGTCCTCACAAAATCAGCCCTCCCGGGAGGGATGTGAAGGAGCAGCAGCGCAGGATCTGGTCTGTTCCATGTGCTGGACACCCTGGGAAAGCTCTCCCAGGACAGTGGTCCCAGAGCAGCCAAGAACAATCACAATTGCCTTGTGTATCCCTCAGGCCATGGGGCATCTCAGACAGGGCAGAGCAGGTGGCATCCCCCAGGGCTGAGGTGCCTCCAGCCCCTGGCAGTGGCAGCAGGAGCCAGGCAGACACTGCCCCTGCTGCCAGGAACTGGGGGTGTGTGTGCAAGGGAAAGACTCCTGTCTCTGCACAGCCCTGGGGGTGTGAGCAGGGCAGGAGCCCAGCTCAGCTCCGGAGCCCTGTCAGAGCCCTGACACTTCTGGGGTGACTCCAGGAACAGCCTTCCCTGGCCCAGGGACATTCATCTCCCCAGCCTCGCACACATCCCCTGCAAATGGCCCTGTCTCCTCCATCACCCTCCTCTGCCTTTCTGGCCTGGCCCTTTCATTCCACACCAGCGAAGCAGCCTGGGCACCATCTCACCTGGGCACTCAGAGGGGTTCTGGGACCAGGACTAGTGCTGTTCTCCAGAACATTTGTCCCTTTTCTCATGGCACAGGGCACAGCTCGCTGGTATGACAACACTGCCAGGGACACATACCTTGGAGAGACCTTTGACAGCAAAAATAGGGAGAGGAAGAACAAAAGAGGTAAAATTAGAGATACGAAATCTGTTCAAAAATTCAGCCGCTCCTCTGAACAATATTTCTTCATTTGAATCATTGGTAGGAAATTTATTTTGGTAAGTAGCTGTACAAACCTGTTCATACAGTGAGTGAATCAGGTCACAGAATATGGATTTGGTTTTTCAGTAAAAAAAACTATGAAAAAATTATAAAAATTTATACAAATTAAAAAAAAAAATAACCCTTTAAATGTTGGACAGGAAGCCTTGAGCAATTTCTGCAGAGGTTTCCACTCTCTCCTAAAATCCACACTCGTGGTTTCAGGCCATGATTTCCCAGAGCAGTCCCAGAGCTGGCCACTGCCCAGAGATGCCCTGGGGCAGCTCCAGTGCCCAAGTGGGACAAGTGGCCCAGGGTGTGTGGGAGCCCTTTGGAGCAGGAGCTGGTGGGCAGGAAGGGCCCATCTGGGGAGGGTCAGGGAATCCCCCCCTGCAGCCCTGCTGCCCAGGCTGAGGAGGGTCCTCTCCAGCCCAGCAGCACATCGTGTGCCCTTGGGGGCTGTGCTGCCAGGGCTGTTCCCAGGAACTGACTGGCCAAGGAGGGCAGGCAGATGCTCAGGGGTCCTGAGGGTCATCACAGAGCTGAGCCCATCCAGATGAAAGATTTGGGGAGGTCAGGAGGAACCTGCACAAAAGGGATAAGACAATTGGGGAAGGAAAGAAAGGCTTGGCCAACAGAGATCAAAGACTTCATGAGGTAAAACCAGGTGCAGTTAAGGCTGAGGGTGCTGCAGCACCGCCTGTGCAAACATTCCTGATGGGCCTTTCCCCTTTTTGTAATCTCAAGCCCCAAAACTACCTAAAAGTGCTGCCCCTCCCACTGGAAGGAATCCACTGCTCTACTCCCAGCCTCAATCTGACCTTGAAGGCAAAGCTCAAACCCAGAAGTCCAGATTCTTATTTGTACTCCAATGCCCACCTCTATCCAAACCTGCACTGTCAGTGTGAAAATTCAAGCTTTAATCTTGACCCAGCCCAAAACCCTCTTCCCCTAATCATGAACCAGACACTGCCAGCAGAACAACAACCCCCCCTCAGCTTCTGCCCAATCCCCACCCTGAGCTCTAAACCCCAAGCCCTGACCATTCAGCACCCCCACAGCCCCTGGGAGCAGGGCAAGGACCTGGAAGGCCCTGGAAGGCCCCGAGCAGGCCCAGGGGGTTGGCAGAGGAACGGGAGGTGCCCTGTCCCTGCTCAGCCCGTGGCACACAAGGAGCAGAGGGGTGGCAATGCCGGCAGGAGTCAGCGGTGCCTCAGGATGCCAAGGGGGCCCAGGGCTGGAAAGGGGCTGCCAGGTCACCTCTGTCCCTGCCCTGCCAGGCAGCAGCAGCCTTGGGCACCAAGAGTCAGGGGAGCCGTCTGTGCACAGCCCTGAGAGCTGCCCCAGCTGAGAGTCACTCTCAGGGACCCTGAGGAGCTCTGAGGTCTGGCAACACAAACCTCCTGGAGTTTTAGAAGGCAAAAAGGCCAGTCCTGCCCTGGGGGCAGAATGACCCCGAGATGAGGGCAGGGTCCTGAGGAGCTCTGGAGTGACCCCCAGGAGAAGGGCCTGGGCTCTGGCAGGGATGTCCTGTGGCACAGGGGCTCAGGATCCAAGTTCAGAAGGCCAAGTGCACATGGCAACAGCCAGAGCTGGTGCAGAGACATCAGGGAGGGTCTGGAAATGCTGCTGGGAGGGGGTGGGAAAGCAGGAGGGGTGTGTGCAGCCTGCAAGGCCAGAGCAGCAGCAGGGCCAGGGCAGGACAGCCTGCAGGAGAGATGACCAAGGGCTCTGGCAGGGCTGCAAGGCCCAAAGGCACCCAGGCCTTTGTCCCCTTGCCTCTGGCAGCTGCCTCTGCCACTCAGGCCACCACAACCAACTTTCCTGGCAGGTTCTGCCCTTGGGTTCTGCCTCGCCCCTCCCTCAGGAGCCTGGCAGGGGTTGCCCAGTTTTGGGCCTTTGTTGTTCCTCCCCCGCCCATCCCAGTGCCCCCCAAACAGCCCTGAGCCAGCCGGGAGGGACAGGATCTGCTGGGCCAGGGCCTGGGGCTCAGGCCTTGGCCTTTGTGCTCCACAAAACCAAGGCAGGCTTTGCTCAGCATTGCAGGGGCCTGCCCAGAGCCTTTGTCTGCCTGCACTCCTGGCCTCCAAGGAGCTGCTCCAAGGAGTCCCTGGGGAGGCTTTGGCAGTGCCTGCCCTCAGTGGGGCCCAGCAATGCTTCAGGGGACTTGGACTTTGGCTTCTGACTTCTTCAGCAGCTGCTTCAATCTTCTCTCAGTACCTCAGGATCATGGGCTGGGCTGCAAACACACCATGGGGCTCATTAAAATGCAGAAATCCCTCAGGATCTCTTTGTCTTCCTTTAATTGTCTTCAAGGCAATTTCAAAACAAGTCTTCAAAGTTTGTACTTTTTTTGTTTTAATTCAATTATGGATATTTTTTAGTTCAGAGAAGAGGTGATAGAGGTGTTCTCCAAGTGATCTTGATGCTGAGTGTCTCCTCAGGAGATCCACACTGACCCTGGATGATCAACCTTGCTCCTCACCCCCCAACCTCACCAGTTCTGACATGGCCCATCTTGGACTGACAGCTGATGCAACTCCAAACACACTGTGGGACCCATTAAAACATTGAAAAACAAATTATTTTCATTCCTTTAATTGTCTTCAAGTCTTCAAGACTTCTACAGCTAGTTGGAGTTGTTTTGTTATTTAACTAAGGAGGAAGATTTTAAAGTGGACATCACGAAAAATATATATTTTTTGATGAAAAGAAATGATTTCCAAAGATCTTTGGGATGCAAGAGGGTCAGGGCGGAAAGGATTTTGATCCAAAGACAAAGGGGGAAAAAGAGATTAGTAGCACTTAATCATTGACCAGTTGAGCAGTTTTCAAGCAATTTAATAGCATTTACTACAATTTTAACAGTGACTGAATTACAGATTCCGAAAAACAACATTCACACCACAGTCAATTCACACCCACACCCAGGCAGAGATGTGTGGACACATCAAGAGCTGGGGGTGGAAAGGTCCCTCTCCCAAATTCTCATTGTTGTCAGGGAAGCACTCCCCCAAATCCCTTTGTGTTTGCCAACAGACAAGGGTCACAGCTGGAGGAGTGTTTGTTGAGGGGGATCAGAATTGTCCCGGGCATCAGGGACAATCTTTGGAGTGTTGGAAACTGGAGGGTTCCCGAGCTGGGAGAGGCTGCCAGAGGTGTCCCACTGAGAGGGAGGTGCTGGGGAGCTGCCAGGGCCTCCCTCAGCCCTGCTGGTTGTGGGCTCCCAAGGGGACTGGCTTTAGTTATCTGCTGAATTTCCATCCTGGTGTCAGGAATGACTGGAGTTTCCCAAATATTTGGGAATTGTATCCAAACTGTTCCATTTGGGCCACAATTCAGGAAGCGAATGTTCCAAGGCTTTCATGGGATGACTTATTATCCTATGTTCCCCAACTGTTCCATTCCAAATTGTTCCCACATTGATCATCCAGCAGCACTTGGACCAGTCCAGGGACACTTCACCACACCCTGGTCCAGTCCAGGGGCTCTTCATTGCTCGGCTGGTTTGGTCAAGGCTTGTCAGGAGCTCCTGAGATCATACCTATAAGAAGGATGGGCACAGACTTAGTTGTAATAAGACAAGTGATAATGGTTTTCAACTAAAAAAGAGCAGATTTGAACTAGATGTGAGGAAGAAATTTTTTACGCTGAGGGTGGTGAAACACTGGCACAGGTTGCCCAGAGAGGTCATAGATGCCCCACCCTTGGAAACATTCAAGGCCAGGTTAGAAAGGGCTCTGAGCAACCTGATCTAGTTGAACATGTCCCTGTTCATTGTGGGGAGGTTGGACTAGATGTCCTATAAAGGTCCCATCTGACTCAAACTATTTCGGATTTTATAGTTCTTTCCTACAGAGCCAAGGCTGACAAGGATCATCCAGGTTTCAGACCCAGCTGAGCATCCCCTTTGATGGCCCAGCTGGCAGCTCTGCTAAAAAGCTGCTGCAAAGAACCTCCAGACCTAAAGGAGCTTTTGTGCTGGGCTGAGCTGTGGCTCTCAGGGCTGGGGGTTGGCTTTTGGCTGCCAGGTGCCTGCCAAGGCTCTCTCACTCCTCCTTCTTCTCCACTCCCCTTGGTGCCTGCAGGGTTGTTTCTCCCCCATTTCTCTCACTCCTCTCTGGGTTACAGCACCCTGGATTTTATCCTTTCTCCAAAGGGTTATCACACAGGGGCCTCTGGAATTGCTTTTTGGCTCAGCTTTGGGCACTGGCTGGTCCATTTTGGAGCCACCTGAAACTGGCTCTCTCTGACACAGAGTCAACTCTTGATCTCTTCCCTAAGGGAAACCTGCAGCCCCCTCACTGCTACCAAACCTGATCCACAGGGTCATTCAAGTGCCCAGGAATACAGGAGGTCATTGATCCCATTATTCCTCAGGTTGGTCAAACAAGACTTTGTCCTCTTCCTGTCCCTGACTGGAGGTTCTTTGTGTCAGAGCAGAGCTGGGCTGGACCTCAGCCGTGCTTTGCTCCAGAGCCTGCTGGGGTGGGGCCAGATGGCAATGGAAGAGTTGGGTTGGACTGAATGATCCTTGTGGGTCCCTTCCACCTCAGCATATTCTGTCATTCTGTGTTTGTTTGGGTTTGGGTTGGTTGGGTTTGGTCTTTTTCCCTCCTTTTGATTTTCCTTTCCTCTGACCCATGAGTTTTTTCTTCATTGTCTTGGGCCTTGCTGGGCACCTGATGGCAGGACAAGTTTATCCAACTCAGTCATCTTGACCACATTTTTTGTACAAATCACCATTAACTAGATGAGGTTTCTCACAGACTCGCTGCAACTTGGCATCATCCACAAAGGAGTGGAAAGTGCATTTCATCCCATCACCCAGAGACATAATAAAGATGTTCCATAGGAATGGTGAAGGGCTGGTCCCTGATGGATGTCACCTGGGAGTTGCTGCCCAGAGGAATTTGTGCCATGACTTTTGACCCTCATCAGTCATTCAACTTCCCACTCACCACATGTTTCACTTCTCCAGTCCAGCTGTCACCAGTCTGGCTCTAAGAGACCACAGGAGACCATGTCAAAGGCCTTGCTGAAGTCTGGGCACACAACATCCCATTTCTTTTCCCTCCCACAGGGGTTTTGCAATCCCTGCCTTGTCCTTCCCATGCCTGGCAACGGCTGCAGAAGGACTTGCCCTATCCCCTTCCCTGCTGAGCCTGAGCAGTCTGGAACTCTGCCAACCCTCCTTGCTGCCCTGTTTGCAGACTGCTTCCATGTCTGCCTTTGCCAAGGCCCCAGGAAGCTCTGGGATGGCTCTGGCCTTTCCAAGGGTTTGGGAGAGGTCTTCCAGTGACACTGCCCAGCCTTCTCAATATCCCTGACACCAAAACCTTTTCTATTATCCCACAGTTCCAAATTAGTGCTCAGGACACAACACATATTCTCATGGTTCTTCAGGAGAAAATTAGAAGTGATTTCATTATAGAGGTCAACTGGTGGAGCAGCCCAGTCTGGTCTGGCCCCACAGCAGTGCCCAGCCCAGGGTGCTGCAGAGCTCTGGGCACTCCCCCCACAGCCCCAGCCCCTCTGAAGGGCACAGCAGCTCCTGGGGCACAGAGAGGAGTCTCAGCATCCCCATCAGCTCAGGGGCTGGACACTCAGCATGGCAGGAGGAAATGGAGGTCAGGGAAACTGCAGGAGCCCTGGTGTCACCTCCAGGAGATGCCCAGCACAGCCTGACTGTGCCCCTCAGTGCCAGCCCCTCTGCCCAGCCCAGCCCAGAGTCCTGGCCCAGGGACAGAGCAGCCTGTCCCCAGGGGGGCTGCAGAAAGAGGTTTCTCTGTGTCAGGGATTCCTCTCTGCAGGCCCAGAAATGCTGCCTTGCTCTTCTGCAGGGACATCCCTTTGCCCAGGTCAGTGTGTCCAGGTTGCCTTGGCCAGTTGCAGATCCCAGCCTGGGATCCCTGCAGGGCCCTGAGCTGGAGGTGCTGCTCTGCACAGGGAGGGGCTGTGGCACCCTGGGCTGAGCCTGCCCTGGCCATGCTGGTCATGGTGGGGAGCAGACCCAGCAGGATGGGGATCACTCCTCTCCACCCTCTGCCATAGTCCTGGAAGGCTCAGTAGCCAAGAACAAGGCTGGGCAGGACCATGGGTTGTTTCCAATGGCACAAAGGGCAGGGCAGGACTCCACTCCATGCAGCCTGTGTGCTGGAGAGTTCTTCAGGACACCCTCCTGGAAAGCCCACCCCTGGCTCTGGTACAGCCCCCTCCTTTATTGTACTCAGTGACTGTGATTCCTCATGTACAGAATAACAAAGGCAGGATGTTTGACAAATACCTTGCTGCAGGAATTTTATTTTGTTTAAATGCACACAGAGAATGATTCCTCATTTACACAACTGTGGGTCAAAACAAAGAGGTAGAGAGTGAATTAGATAAGGGATGAAAAATAAATTTCTGTGTTAAGAACATTAAAAGAAGAAAAATTATAAGAAGACTCCCCCACTGCCACTCTCAAAAGCTTTAGAATGCAGGCTGGGCCAGTAAAGGGTTACACAAGGAATGTTCTGCAGAAGAAAAGAGGCAGGTTATTGCTCCTGAAAAGCATCCAGTCATCATTTTCCTCAGGGCATCCTTGAGGTCCTGGTTCCTGAGGCTGTAGATGAGGGGGTTCAGTGCTGGAGGCACCACCGAGTACAGAACTGATAGTGCCAGATCTAGTGTTGGGGAGGAGATGGAGGGGGGCTTCAGGTGGGAAAACATACCAGTGCTGATAACAATAGAGACCACGACCAGGTGAGGGAGGCACGTGGAAAAGGCTTTGTGCCGTCCCTGCTGAGAGGGGATCCTCAGCACAGCCCTGAAGATCTGCACATAGGAGAAAACAATGAAAACAAAACAACCAAACCCTAAACAGGCACTGACCCCAATGAGCCCAATTTCCCTGAGGTAGCCTGAGTGTGAGCAGGAGAGCTTGAGGATGTGTGGGATTTCACAGAAGAACTGGCCCAGGGCATTGCCCTGGCACAGGGGCAGGGAAAATGTATTGACTGTGTGCAGCAGAGAATTGAGAAACCCAGTGGCCCAGGCAGCTGCTGCCATGTGGGCACAAGCTCTGCTGCCCAGGAGGGTCCCGTAGTGCAGGGGTTTGCAGATGGCAACGTAGCGGTCGTAGCACATGATGGTGAGGAGGAAATACTCTGCTGACATGAAGAACAGAAAGAAAAATACCTGTGCAGCACATCCCATGTAGGAGATGGTTGTGGTGTCCCAGAGGGAATTGTGCATGGCTTTGGGGACAGTGGTGCAGATGCAGCCCAGGTCTGTGAGGGAGAGGTTGAGCAGGAAGAAGCCCATGGGGGTGTGCAGGTGGTGGTCACAGGCTACGGCGCTGAGGATGAGGCCGTTGGCCAGGAGGGCAGCCAGGGAGATGGCCAGGAAGAGCCAGAAGTGCAGGAGCTGCAGCTCCCGCCTGTCTGCGAATGCCAGGAGGAGGAACTGGGTGAGGGAGCTGCTGTTGGACATTTGCTGTTCATTAGGACAGGGTCTGTTAAGAAAAGGAAAGGACAGGGAACAATTAAGACAGCCCCCTCTCAGCAAAGCCAGTGCAGTTTTCAGGGAAATCCCCTCCAAGTCAAGGCATTTCTTTTCTCTGATTTGTGCTCTCTGAAGGTGCTGTGAGGAGCAGGAGCTCTGCCCATGTGCTGCCAAGGACTCAGCTTTGCTCTGCTGCAGTGCAGACATGGAGCTGGTTTGGGACAGCTCTCATGATCACAGGGGATGTCACATGGAACCCAGCTTTGATGGAAGAGTTCAATTCCTGTACTGTTGTCTTGGAGAAATTTGGTCTGCAGAAGAGAGGTACAGTGTATCCTTAAAATAGTTTTGACTGGGTTTTTTGGTTACAGTCATAACACGTGGGAGGGGGGGGCGTTAGGGGTAAATTTTTCTGATTAGAAATCTGAAGAGTGTTGAGACAGGACAGGCAGAAGGGCTGAGCTCTCCGTTGCTTATTGCAGAGCCAGGAGAGCTGCAGTGCCTCTCAGCCTGTTTCCCATCTGCTCTGCACTTTCCCTTTGGCTGCCTTGAAGATGACTTCACACACAGATTCATCTTTAAAAACCCCACCAGGATCTGTGCTGAGAGCAGGGCAGCGCTGCTTGAAAGGGCAGCTCTGTGAAGTGTCCCCTGTGCCAGCCCAGAGGTGCAGCTGTGCTGGACAGAGCAGGACAGGAGCCCTCCTGCAGAGAAGCCAAGGGCTGGGACAGGAGAGTACCCACCCCCAAGGGAAGGCTCAGCACTGCCCAGGATCCTGTGCTCATCTCTGAGACTGCCTGAAATATTCACCTCTGAGAGTAAAAGAGTTAGAATTTCAGTGCAGCCTCTTGAACTGAGAGAACAATGTCTCTGCTACAATGCCTAAGCAGGAAACACACCTCAGGACTAATTCCTTTCTGTAGCCCCTGTCTTTTCTGAGCTTTGCAAAAACTTCTCCATTAAATATGGTGTAGTGGTCTGGAGCTGTGAGCAGGTCTGACCCTGTAACACTGAGACATGGAAAAGGTTCTCCCTCAGCTGCCAGGTTTGCTCCTTGCCCACAGCCCTTCTCCCCCAGCCCTGGCAGCAGCTCCCTGGGCTGGCTGAGAGCTGCCCCTGGCAGGCAGCAGAGTCCCTGCCCAGCACAGAACCCTGGGCTGCAGGACCCTGCTCTGCCCCACAGCCCTGGGCACCCCCGGCTGCACCTCCAGCTTCACAGCTCTTCCAAAGTGCCCCAAAACAGCCCCTGCTCACCCATCCCATCAGCTGGGGCTGGGCCAGCTTTAGGAGATGCCTCCAGGAGCTTCCCCTGCACTGCCCTGCAGCCACAGACTCACCATGTGCAGCCCTGCCAAGATTCCTCCTGCAGGGAGCTCTCAGCCCTCCTGCCAGTGCTGAGCCCCTTGAAGCTCTGTCTGTGCCCTGCTGGTGTCCCTGAGCTGCCCTGGCAGTGCCCTCAGCCCTGCTGGACTGTGCAGAGGAGCTGCTCACCAGCAGAGCTGTCTCTTTGAAGCTCTTCTTGCTTGCCAGGAGCTCCCTGTGTGCCAGGAGCCCAGCCCAGCTCAGCAGCACAGCAACAGCCCCAGGCATTTCATGACCATCAGGGGGGTTTGATGTTGTTTACATGAGACTCAGTCCCTGAGAGGAAGTTCAAACAACTTCTCAAGAAGTAAAAGTGAGATTGAAACACTGAAGTTTCTCCTGGTGCTAATGAGCCTCACTGAGGGACACAACTGAGAACGTGTCCCCAGGTTCCAGTTAGAGCAGAAAACTGCAGACAGTGATGACAAGGATGGACAAGCAAGGGAAAGGTGGCTCTGATGCTGAATAAACATTGACTTGTTTTCTTAATCCAAAGGGCCATGCCCTGACCCCCAGCCCCTGGGAAGGCAGATGCTGTCCCTGCCTCATTCCTCAGGGCTCTTCCTGGGGCACTGGGATGTGGGATGTGCAATGCCAAGGGCAGGACCATGGGGTGGCACCTGCCAGGCTGCTGAGCAGGGACAAGGAGGCCATGAGGCCCCAGGGCTGCAAGGGCCACTCCCCTCCTCCTGGCATCAGGGGCACAGACAGCAGCCCTGGCCAAAGGCCTGCAGAAGGTGGCTGTGTCAGGGTCTTTCAGCTTCTCCCCCTCCCTGTCTCCTCTCCAGCCCAGGCTGTCCTACAGTGTCCATGCCCTGCCCCTTTCCCTGCAGGCTGTCGTCATCCCCCCGGCTGCCCCACCTGGCTGGCACCTTCCTGCACTGACATCTCTGCGTCCTCCCTGGCTCTTCCTGCACACACAAAGCCTTGGGCTCATCCAGACTCCTTCTGTGTTATGTGTTGCACCACAGCACTGCCCTCAGAGTGAAACTCCTTTCTCTTTTTTTCCAGCCTGGACCTCTCCAGCTGCACTTGGCATTATTTCTTTATTTCTCATGCTGTTTCCTGCTATGACAAAAGGATCCTTCATCTCTGAAACCACCCTTCAAGCCTTCTCTGGCTACTCCTGCACTGTCCAGTCTCCACACCATGGAGCCCAGAACTCCCAAGTCCCTACAGAGCAGTTATGGGCTTGAGGCCTCCAAACCTTTTCTTGGGAGATCCCTGGATACTCTCCAAGGTGTTTGCAGATGAACACATGGTGCTCATAGTCTAAGGAAATCACAGGGATACATTTTACCAAGGGCTGTAGTGGCAGAACACAGGACAATGGCTTTGAACTGAAGACTGGAGTATTTTATCTATAATCAGAAAAAATATTTAACAATGAGGGGGGCAAGAACTGGAACAGGTTCCCAGAGAATTTGATGTCCCATCCCTGCATTTGTCCAAGGTCAGAGAGTGTGAGTAACCTGAATTAGTAAAAGATGTCACTGTCCATGTCCAGTGACTTGGACCAGATGACCTTTTAGCTCCCTTCCAACCCAAACCATTCTGTGATTCTTCAAGTCCCAACCTCGTTCTCCAAAGAATTTCCATTTCTAGGACATGAATTGCCAAATTTTGGAGAAACCATTTGAAGCCCAAAAGGTAAAAAAATAATTCAAAGAGAGTTCCAAAGTATCTGTGTGAAGGCTTCACTGAGGGGGTCAATGGCAGAGCCTCCAAGGATGACCTCACAAATGTGGGTGGGGTTTTCATCCTCAGGGTTTGAATCTTACAATGGGCAACAAGAAACCACATTTAGGGACTGAGGAAGACTTGTCATGGGATGTCTAGGAAAGAACTAAAGGAAGGGGAAGGATTGCGATCACCACGGTTTGTGTAGGAACAAGCATGAGAAAACAGAGGGAAAAGAGGATGAAAAAGCAGATCATGTTAAACAGGAGGATGCTCAAGACACGTCCCTGGCTGTGCCCTGCAAGTGATGCCCACAGCCTGTCCCATTTTCTTAAGAACTCCATTGCCAAGAAGTTTTCTGTGGAGAGGGACCTCTCTGCTCCTGGCACAGATTGTGGCCCAAGTTCCAGCCACTGCAGCGGGAGCCACAAATAGTCAGATCTTGTGTTCTTTGGGGGGCCAGACTCTGCCCAGACTGGGGTGTGTGTGTGTGTTGGAAGCACAAAAGAGTGAAGCAAATGCAAAGCTAAACACCCAGTGTAGCCTGACTTTGTCCCTAAGTGGGGGATGAGAATTGGACCCAACATGTGCAGGGACAGATGGAGGGGTTTGTCCCCCTGGCCCTGCCCAGAAGGGACACCTTTCAGGAAGGGTTGTGGCCTTGGCTGTGCTGAGGGTTGCCCCGGGCAATGCAGCTTGGGATTGCAGTGGCACTGTCAGGGCTCTGCAGAGCTCCTGGCAGTTCCTGCCTTTGTCCCCAGCAATGCCAGAGACCTGCAGGGGTTGCAGTCAATCACTTGTGCTCTTTGGGACCCCGACTGGCTCTGCTGAATGTCAGCAGGCCTGGAGTTCCCAGACTGTTCCTGCATCCAGGGTCGGGCCTGCAGTGACGTTTGTGCAGCATTAAATTGGTGCAGTGGCAGGATGGCCATGGATCCATTCCTGCACAAACACAATGGGGCTCCATCCCAGGCAGGGATAGAATGGGCCCACAAATGTTGGAAGGATAAGAACCAGGGAGTTTTGGCCCTGTGGAACCCCATGGAACCAAAGGAACCCTGGGACATGGTGGAACCTCATGGAATCAAGGAGACATTGTGACCCTGCAGCACCTCATGGAACCAAAGGGAGTCTGGGACGTGGCAGGGCCTGATGGAAACAAAGGCCCTCCCCGGGGCCTCAGGCCCAGCCTGGACCTCCCCCATCCCTGTGAGGATTTTGGGAGGGTCGTGTGTCCCCCCCTCCCCTGCTTTTATTCTGACACCACCCAGCTGCTCCCAGTGATCCCAGTAAAGCTTCCCAGTTCTCCCCAGTCCTGGTTATTGGGGGGCAGTGGGGAAGGGGCTTGGGGGAATCCCAAGGGTTGGAGCTGAGTTTGGGGGGGGCAGAACCGGCCGTGGGATGGATCAGAAATGCGGACTCCCCTGTGTTCCCCCCATGTCACCCCACTCTGCAGGGGCTTTGGGAGGGCACCTGCCCCTCAATAAAGCAACCAGCTCACCCCAAGAGGTGCTGGGACCCCCCAAAAGCTTCCACAGAGCTCCCCAAGGACCCCCAAACCCACTCAAAGCCTACCCAGGACCCCACCCAACCCCTTTTCTGGGGAGACTTCTCTGGGCACTGGTGGTGCTGGGAGCCCCCCCGGCTGCGGGCGAGGAGCTCTTGGGTGAGTGAGGGTTGGGAAGGGGGTGGTCGGTGGCAAAAGGGGGGTCAGAGGGGAAAAAATGGGTGGTGGGAACCCAAACTGAGTGGGAGGGAAGTGGGACCCCCCAAAAGTGGAGCAGGGCAGGGCACTGAGGTTTGGGGGATGATGGGAAATAGGGGGTGAGAGGTCAGAAGAGTGGGGAAAGGGCAGGGTGGGACCCTCAAATTGAGCATGAGGTTGCTAGGGATGGGGGGGATGATGTGGAAGGGGTGGGAGATGAGGGAAAGAGTTCGAGGTTGGGACCCAAAAAGTGATCCTGGGCAGGCTGGGGATTGAGGGACCATGGAAAAGTGGGAGGAACAGGGAGAAGGGTGAAAAATGGTTGGTGGTCTGGCAGGTCCAATGGTCCCATGGGGGTCTTTGGGCACAGGGGGCTTGGCAAAGAGCGGGGGCCCCCTGAGCTCCCAACTTTCTGTGGGGTGCTGGGAGCTGCTGGATCCAATCTCAGTCTTGGATTATGCCAACACTTTCAATTTAGAGGAATTACAGAGGTGTGACTGAACCACTTTTGTCCCCAAGGTTTTAATGATGGCAAATCAGATCTATTGATAAAAAGGAATTTATTTAGGGTTCCAAATGATCAGACAAAAGATCTTCATCACAATTATTTACTGCATAATAGAAACACTAAAACTACCAGGAGCACAGGATAAGATAGGACAGTGCTCTACACTAAAGCAACTGTTGAAGCAATTCTACTCAAGCTGGCACAAAAGCAATAATTCTCAATTAGAAATGGATGGAACTCCCCCAGACCAACGCTCATGGGGAGATCTCTGCTCTCAGCCTCCAGGAGTGACCCTGGGGGGTCCCCAGCCAAGGAAGGAATCTCCACACATCCCCAAGAAGGGTTCTGTTGGAAGAACGTGCATCTGTGAAAGGGGACTGGCCCTTTGTGGTGGAAAGGGATGGACTGACAGTCACTGGACTCCAGGGGTTGTCTCACCATCAGGGGGTTCATTTAAGGTGGAAGCAGCGGCCGAAGCTCTTCCCGCAGTCGGGGCACTGGTAGGGCTTCTCTTACCGGTGGGTCCGTTGGTGTGAGGTCAAGGTAGAGCTCTGGGTGAAGCTCTTCCCACACTCCCCACACTTGTAGGGCCTCTCCCCACTGTGGATGCGCCGGTGCCTGACAAGGTGGGAGTTCAGTTTGAAGCCCTTCCCACAGTAGGTGCAGCGGAAGGGCCTCTCATCCGTGTGCGTCCGCTCATGCAGGAGGAGATTCCCGCTGGTCTGAAACCTCTTCCCACATTCCAAGCACTTATAGGGTCGTTCCCCAGTGTGGATGAGCTGGTGAGTGCGGAGGTTGGAGCTCTGCCTAAAGCTCTTCCCACATTGCCCACACGTGTAGGGCCGTTCTCCAGTGTGGATGCGCTGGTGGGTGACAAGACTGGAGTTCTCATTGAAGCCCTTCCCGCAGTCGGTGCAGCGGAAGGGCCTCTCATCCGTGTGCGTCCGCTGGTGCAAGAGGAGACATGAGCTGGTCCTAAACCTCTTCCCACATTCCAAGCACTTGTAGGGCCATTCCTCAGTGTGGATGCGCTGGTGGGTGCGGAGGCTGCAGCTCTGGCTGAAGCTCTTCCCACAGTCCCCACATGTGTAGGGCTGTTCCCCACTGTGGATGCGCTGGTGTTTGCAGAGGGTGGAACTGTCACTGAAGCTCTTCCCACATTCCCCACACGTGTAGGGCTGTTCCCCAGTGTGCATCTGCTGGTGTCGGATCAGGTTGGTGCTCATCCTAAAGCTCTTCCCACATTCCAAGCACTTGAAGGGCTTCTCCCTGCTGGGAGGCTGCTCAGGGACCACCAGCTCAGAGCTCCCCCTCAAGTTCCGGCCGCCTTCCCGGCACAGGCTGGCTCTTTCCTCCTCAGAGCACCCTGGGATGGCTTTGGAGCCCCTCCTGCGGGGGGATCTCCGGCCCTTTTCCTCCCCGCTGCCTTCCTGCGCCGGGGAGCCCTTCAAAACGGCCTCTCCCACCAGGGGCTCACGGGGGGATTTGTCCTCCGGGCTCTCCGTCCTCACCTCGGGGCCTGGGGCAGGAAGCAAGAAGGACAGGCAGGGGATTTGCCTCCGGCCCACAGGGAAGGCCAAGGACATCCCCCCAACTCCGGCCCCGGCAGGACGGCGGCGCCAGCGGGGTTGTCCTGCAGCCGGGGCCATGCTCGGCGGACAGAGCCAGCACAACACCCGCCCAAAGGGACACTGACTTCCTCCTCACCTGCCTGGGGGGACCAAGGCATCTTCCTCTTCCTCGCAGCCTCCTCCTCCATCCGCCCAAGCTTTGGGAAGGACAAATCCTGATGGGGGGAAAACAAGGGCTGAGCGCGTTGGCTTGGGGGTTCCTCCTGCCCAAGTCCATCTCTAGAACTCACCGGGCATCCTGTGTCCATAAAAACCTCCAAAACACCAAGATTCAGCCCAGAAAAACCCAAACCTCTGAGATTCAGGCAAAAAGCCCCTCAGAAATAGTGAGATGAACCCCTCCCCAAACTGCAAAAAATTAGGATTCAGCCAAAAATACTCCAAAATATGAAGATTCAGCCAAATAAAAAGTGTTTAATTGGGAGGATTAGGAGAGAGAGGACATTTCATGAGCACTTGATTGAGTTGCTATATATTAATCAAAAGCTGAATTAATTTAGTCTCACTAAAACTTAATTTTTTTTCTTCCTAGTTTCAGTGTAGAGAATAAATATGAAATCACTGGACTTCAGGCCTGGATCATTACCCCTGTGCTTTGGTGTGCAAATGCTTCCTCCTTCCACTTCTCCCCTGCCATCATTTCTGTCAACTGGACTCCTCTGCTGTGCTGTGCCAATATCCTGGGATGTGCAGTTTCCACGTTTGCAAGGATTAAAGGCTACTTTTGCCTACCAGTGCCAAAGGCTGCTCTGTGAAGTTCAGTGTGAGAGAATCCTGGGCAGTCAGACACTGAAATTGTTGAGCTGCAATGGGCCATGCAAATGGAATGACAGAATCCATTCTGCTGGCCCAGACACAGAAGCCAATCTGTGGCTGTGGCTCTTTGCCTCACTGGCACCATCCCCTGTGGTTCCTGCTGCCCACCATGGCACTGGCAGCCCCGGGGCACAGGTACGTCCATCCTGTACATGAAGTCAGAGTCAGACTGTCCACAAGTGTTAGCAGGAGTAAAACACTGCACTGCTGATCTTCTTGAATTTATCTCTATTAATGTCTGGCTTCACTTGGTCAATCTGTGTTCTCTTGCACAGCGATATGTGGGTTTATGATTTTTATTATCACTGCACCAAATTAATCTGGAATGTGTGGTCAGAAAAGTAATTACCTGTATTTGTGTATAACTGTGTGCTCTTCTATTTTTCATGCTTTCTGGCAAATTCACTGACAACTTCTTTCATGACTACATGATGGGGCCTGAATTTAAGGTTGGGGGGTTTCCTGAGGGCAGCACTACACGAGACTTTTGTGTGTGTGTGTGTGTGAGACAGGCAGAACCACAAATGCCTGCACAGCCCAGAGCAGTCAGTGTGGGGCTGTGCTTGCTGCTGCAGAGACCCCCAGGGAACAAACCCAGGCAGTAGTTTGGGGGCTGTGGG
Organism: Pipra filicauda; assembly: GCF_003945595.2. Taxonomy (NCBI): domain Eukaryota; kingdom Metazoa; phylum Chordata; class Aves; order Passeriformes; family Pipridae; genus Pipra; species Pipra filicauda. The sequence continues at coordinate 9,058 of NW_024103473.1, read as the reverse complement.
TGTGTCCCTAAGGAGGACACTTGCCTTATTATTGCTTATTATTTGTAATATCTTATAGATCTATCACACAACACCTAAGGATGGATTCTATAGAATATGTGCCATAGATATTTGGGTTGGGTCTGGCTGAGCTGCAGTTCAGTTCCCCACAGCAGCCCTCCCAGGGCTGGGCTTGGCATTGGCAGCTGGAAGGGGGTTGAGAACACCCCAGTGTTTTGGCCACTGCTGAGCACAGCACCAACACTGGGACATTCCTTCCTTAGCTGAGGGCAAGAGCCTGGCAGGGGACCCAAGCAGGCCAGTTGAGCCCAACTGAGCCAAGGGACATTGCAGCCCATGGGAGGTCAGCTCAGCTCTAAAAGCTGAGGCAGGGAGCAGGAGGGGGGCATTCATTGTCTGATGGCTGCCTGCTGAGGAACCGTCCCGCGGACCCAAGCCCTGCTCCTCGGGAGTGGCCGACCATGGCTGCTCATGGGAAGCAGAGAACAAACCCTGCTTTTGCTTTAAAAAAACTGCCTTATCTCAACCCACCAGTTGTTTTTTTCCCACCTTACTCTCTCCCATGTCCTGCTGGGAAGGGGAGTGATAGAGCGGCTGGGAGGGCACCTGGTGTCCAGCCAAGGTCAACCCACCACACACCTGAACATTTCCAGAGACTCCACCACCTCCCTGGGCTACTTGTTCCAATGCCTGAACACTCTCTCAGTGGAAAAAGGTTTCTTTAATATCTAATATGAACCTTGCCCAAAGCAATTTAAGGCCATTCCCTCACAACCTTTCACTGTAGCCTTGGCAGAAGAGAACGACCCCAACTCCACTAAAAACCTCTTTCAGATCATTGTAGAGAGCAATGAGGTCCCCCCTGAGCCTCCCCTTCTCCACACTCAACAAGCCCAGTTCCCTCAGCCGTCCCTCAGCAGACATGTTTTCCAGAGCCTTCCCCAGCTCCGTTCCCTTCTCTGGACACGCTCCAGCCCCTCCAGGGCCTTTTGGCACTGAGGGGCCACAACTGGACACAGCACTCCAGGTGGGGCCTCCCCAGTGCCCAGCACAGAGGGGCAATCAGTTCTCTGCTCCTGCTGGCCACACTCTTCTCCACAAAGGCCACCATGCCCTTGGCCTTCTTGCCCCCCTGGGCACACTCTGCCTCATATCCAGCCCCTGTCAAGCAGCACCCCCAAGTCCCTTCCTGCTGAGCAGCTCTCCAGCCCCTCTGCCCCCAGCCTGGAGCGTTCCAGGGGGTTGTTGGGACCCAAGGGCAGGCCCTGACACTTGGCCTTATTGATCCAGCCTGTCCAGATCCCAGAGCATGTTCCAGCAAGGACATGGTGGAACCTCATGGAACCAAGGACCACTGTGACACTGCAGGGTTTTCTGGAGCCAAAGGAGCCCGGGGACACTGGGCAACCTCATGGAATCAAGGCAGCACTGTCACCCTGGGAAAACTCCTGGAATTCAGAGCCCATTGTGACACTGCAGGTCCCAAGGAAAAAAAAGGAACCCTGGGACATCATGGAAACTCATGGAACCAAGGGACCATTGTGACACTGAGGGGGCTGATGGAATCAGGAGGCCATTGGGACAATCCAGGGCCTCATGAAATCAAAGGAATTCTGGGACACTGTCCAACCTCCTGGAACCAAGGGTTCCTGGTGACATGTGTGTCCTCCTGGAACCAAGGGAGCCCGGAGATATTTCTGAACCTCCCAGAATCCAGGGGCCATTGGGACCCTGCAGAACCTCCTGCGTTCAAGTGCTCCTTGTGAAACTGCAGGCTCTCCTGGAACCCAAGGATTCCTGGAACACTGCAGAGCTCACGGAACCAAGGGGCCACTGTCCCACTGCAGCTCCTTCTGAAGCACAAGGGACCCTGGGACAATGGGAAACCTCCGAGAATCCAAAGGGCATTTTGGGACTGCAGGGCCTCATGGAACTAAAGGAACCTTTGGAGACTGTGGAAGCTCATGGAATCCAGGGGCCATTGGGACATGTGGGGCCTCCTGGAAGCAAAGGAACCCTGAGAATTTCTGTGGGAACAAGTTAAGGCAGCAGCAGCTGCATTCAGTTAATCAGGATCCAAAAGGAGTGTTTTGGCCTTGACTGGTGTTTTCCATCCAGAGAGTGCTGTTTGCCAAAGTGGAAACCACTTGGAACGCTCTGCATGGCAGCCTGTGTTTTTCTGTGGTGGCTGAACACAGCCAGCACATGAGGGGAGGGGGATGTGTGGGATCAGGGCCCTGCCTTGGGGCCATGTTGGGAATTCCAGTGGACTAAAAGACAAAGCCCAGGCGCTGTTTCCAAAGGAACCCCAATGAAAGGGGGACACTGGAAAGATGGGAGGACAAGTCCCAAAATGGAACTCTGTGTGTGCAGCCTCATTTTCTCCTTCAGCACCCACAGGAGAGGGGGCAAAAAGTGGTGGTTGGGACCCCTAAACTGTTGGGGGGGGGGAAATTGGGGATTCAGGGAACAATGGAAAAGTGGAAGGATTAGGGAGAAGGGTAAAAAAGGGGGGGTGGTCTGGCGGGTCTGACGGTCCCATGGGGGTCTTTGGGCACAGGCAGGTTGGCAAAGGGGGCTGGCCCCCCTGAGCTTCCAATTTCTGTGGGGTGCTGGGAGCTGCTGGATCCAATCTCAGCCTTGGGTTATTCCAACAGTTTCAGTTTAGAGGAATTAGAGAGGTGTGACTGCAACACTTTGGTCCCCCAGGTTTTAATGATGGCAAATGAGATCTATTGATTGAAATTAATTTATTTGGGGTTACAAATGATCAGACAAAAGATCTTCATCAGAATTATTTACTGCACAATACAAACACTAAAATTACCAGGAGTACAGGATAAGACAGGACAGTGCTCTAGACTAAAGCAACTGTTGAAGCCATTCTACTAAAGCTGGCACAAAAGCAATAATTCTTAATTAGAGATGGATGGAACTCCCCCAGACCAACGCTCTGGGGGAGATCTCTGTTCTCAGACTCCAGGAGTGACCTTGGGGGGTCCCCAGCCAAGGCAGGAATCTCCACACACCCCCCAAGAAGGGTTCTGTTGGCAGAACCTCTCCCTGGGAAAGGGGACTGGCCCTTTGTGGTCAAAAGGGATGGACTGACAGTCACTGGACTCCAGGGGTTGCCTCACCATCAGGGGCTTCATTCGGGGTGGAAGCAGCGGCCGAAGCTCTTCCCGCAGTCGGGGCACTGGTAGGGCTTCCCTTACTGGTGGGTCCGTTGGTGTTTGGTCAAGGCAGAGCTCCAGGTGAAGCTCTTCCCACACTCCCCACACTTGTAGGGCCTCTCTCCAGTGTGGATGCGCCGGTGCCTGACGAGGGTGGAGTTGTGCTTGAAGCCCTTCCCGCAGTCGGTGCAGCGGAAGGGCCTCTCATCCGTGTGTGTCCGCTCATGTGTGAGGAGATGTGAGCTGGTCTGAAACCTCTTCCCACATTGCAAACACTTGTACGATCGTTCCCCACTGTGGATGCGCTGGTGGGTGCGGAGTTGGGAGTTGAGCTTGAAGCCCTTCCCACAGTCAGTGCAGCGGAAGGGCCTCTCATCCGTGTGCGTCCGCTGGTGCTGGAGGAGACTCCCACTGGTCCGAAACCTCTTCCCACATTGCAAGCACTTGTAGGGCCGTTCCCCAGTGTGGATGAGCTGGTGGGTGCGGAGGTGGAACCTCTGCCTGAAGCTCTTCCCACATTCCCCACACGTGTAGGGCCGTTCCCCAGTGTGGATGTGCTGGTGTCGGATCATGGTGGAGCTGTCCCTGAAGCTCTTCCCACATTCCCTACACGTGTAGGGCCGTTCCCCAGTGTGGATGCGCTGGTGGGTAAGAAGGTGAGAGCTCTTCCTGAAGCTCTTCCCACATTCCAAGCACCTGAAGGGCTTCTCCCTGCTGGGAGGTTGCTCAGGGACCACCAGGTCAGAGCTCCTCCTCAAGCTCCGGCCGCCTTCCTGGCACAGGCTTGCTCTTTCCTCCTCAGAGCACCCTGGGATGGCTTTGGAGCCCCTCCTGCGGGGGGATCTCCGGCCCTTTTCCTCCCCGCTGCCTTCCTGCGCCGGGGAGCCCTTCAAAACGGCCTCTCCCACCAGGGTCTCACGGGGGGATTTGTCCTCCGCGCTCTCCGTCCTCACCTCGGGGCCTGGGGCAGGAAGCAAGAAGGACAGGCAGGGGATTTTCCTCCGGCCCACAGGGAAGGCCAAGGACATCCCCCCAACTCCGGCCCCGGCAGGACGGCGGCGCCAGCGGGGTTGTCCTGCAGCCGGGGCCATGCTCGGCTGACAGAGCCAGCACAACACCCACCCAAAGGGACACTGACTTCCTCCTCACCTGCCTGGGGGGACCAAGGCATCTTCCTCTTCCTCGCAGCCTCCTCCTCCATCCGCCCAAGCTTTGGGAAGGACAAATCCTGATGGGGGGGAAAACAAGGGCTGAGCGCGTTGGCTTGGGGGTTCCTCCTGCCCAAGTCCATCTCTAGAACACATCGGGCATCCTGTGACCATAAAAACCTCCAAAACACCAAGATTCAGCCCAGAAAAACCCAAACCACCCAGATTCAGGCAAAAACCCCTCAGAAACAGCAAGATGAACTCCCACCAAACTGCAAAAAGTTAAGGTTCAGCCAAAAAATACTCCAAACTATTAACATTCAGCCCAAAAAGACTCTCGCATGAATTCCCCCTCTCTGGTCTCTTCTCTGTGGGGTTCGGAGGGTCTCCCCTGTATGGGATGCCGGGGGTCCCACTTAGAAATGCTGAGAGTGTTGGGGGTCCGAAGGGTCCCTTCTCCTCTGTCTCTCACCTTCGGGGTGCTGCGTTCCCAGACATTCTCCCCTCCAGGTTCTGCACTTTGTTGTCCCAGGGATCCCAGGGGTCCCCACTGTCCAGGCTTCCCCTTCTCCATCCCCCCTTTCAGGCTCCTGGGGCTCCTCCCTCTCCGTGCTCCCCCCTCCAGGCTGCTGGGGGTCTCCCAGCTCCAACATCGCCCCGCTCCGCCCCCCACACTTGACAGCTCCCGAGCTCCACACCCACCCCCGGCACTCCCAGGGGGCCCCAAACCCGCTGTGTCCCCCCCGTCAGCACCGGGCTGACAATGGAGCCGGCGGGGCCTGACCCAGCAACACCAACCCCCACCGTGGGGGGGGACCCACATCCCCCCACCCACCGCCGGGGCTCTGCCACCAACCCAGCCCAGCACCCCCAAAAAACACCTCCTGCCCACCCCGAAGAGTCCCCAAGGGCACAGCCCTGCACAAGGGCCGGCTGTGCCCAAGGCACCCAAACAGACCCACAGGCGTTGGCTGGGGGGATGTGAGGGCTGGGCCTGCTCAGCACAGCCCCGGCCTCGTGCCCAGCGCCTCTTTCCTGACCCACACAAGACCTTCCCGGCCCCCCAGGGCTCCCCTGCTGCTGCCTCTGCTCCTGGCCCTGCCTTTGCTGCTCCCTTGGCTGGGGCAGCGGCTGCAGGGGGGGATGGCAGCAGCTTCAGCTCCACGGCACTTCCTGGGGGGAGCTCAGCCCAGGGGGACGGGCAGGGACCTGATGGGGATGGACAGGGGCCCAGCAGGGACAGCCAGGGCCTGCAGGGGAAGGCACAGGGACAACCTGGACCCCCACACTGCCACCGCTGTCTCTGCTCCTCCTTGCAGGCTCCGTGGCCAGGCACAGTTTGTGTTCCTGGGTGCCCACCATCTCAGCACTTGGAGACGCTCAAATCAGCGCCCGCAGCTCTGCAGCAAAGCCCCAGCTCACCTGGCACACAAGGGATGGACACAGCAACTTCTCGGGGATGGGCACCTTCGCCTCTTCCCCACCACGGGGCTCTCCTTCCTCAGCAGCACCTCTGCCTTGCACTTATTCTCAGCCTCACCTCAGGGACAGCTCTGGGCTCACCTCCGCGCCACTTCTCAGCCTCACCTCAGGGCCTGGGCTCAAGGACAGGAACCTGCAGGGAGGGGACATCAGGTGCAAGCTGAGGGCTGCCTGCTTGCACTGGCCTCTGGGCTTCTTTCTCCTTCTACAACCAGCCCACAACTCAGCCTGCTTTGCTAACACCACACATTTACACACTAACCTTGGAGATAGATATGGACAGACATCTCTATCACCCTGGGGATAGAGCCTCAAGCATGTGCTGCCATAGGAATGGCAATCACAGAATCACAGAATCAGCCACGTTGGAAAAGACCTCTGAGATCATCAAGTCCAACCCTGGATCCAACCCCGCCGTGCTTCCCAGACCATGGCACTGAGGCCACATCCACTCTCACCTTCAACACCTCCAGGGACGGGGACTCCACCCCCTCCCTGCCCAGCCCATTCCAAGGCCTCATTACTCTCTCAGCAAAAAATTGCTTCCTAATATCCAACGTAAACCTCCCCTGGCACAGCTCAAGACCCAGCCCTCTTGTCCTACTGCTGCTTCCTGCCAGAACAGCCCCACCTCCACCTGGCTCCAACCTCCTGGCAGGGACTTGCAGACAGTCAGGAGGTCTCCCCTGAGCCTCCTCTTCTCCAGCCTCAACACCCCCAGCTCCCTCAGCCTCTCCTCACACCACTTGGGCTCCACTCCCTTCCCCAGCCTCGCTGCTCTTCTCTGCACCTGCTCCAGCCCCTCCAGGGCCTTCCTCAACTCAGGGGCCCAGAGCTGGACACAGCACTCCAGGGGTGGCCTCACCAGCGCTCACTCCAGCCCAACAATCACTGCCCTGCTCCTGCTGACACACTCTTCCTCACACAGGACACCAGCCATTGGCCCTCTTGGCCACCTGGCCACACTCTGCCTCCTCTTCAGCTTCCTGTCCATCCCCACTCCCAGCTCCCTTTCTGCCTGCCTGATCTCCAGACACTCTGGCCCCAGCCCGGGGGGCTGACGGGGCTTCTTGTGCCCAAAGGGCAGGACCCGGCCCTTGGCCTGCTGGAACCTCATCCCCTTGCAATCAGCCCATGGATCCAGCTTGGCCAGGTCCCTCTGCAGAGCCCTCCTGCCTTCCAGCACGTCAACACACCCCCAGCTTGGGGTCACCTGCACATTTGCTGATGAAATGCCTGGTTCTGCAGCAGCTGCAGATGCTCAAGGGGCAGCAGGACCAAGTCAGGGGCCTGGGGGGGCCTGGGGGGCTTTGGGGTGTGGGAGGGTCCTGGGGGAGCTGGGGAGGGGCTTTGGGGATTGGGGGTACAGATCAGTACAGACCAGTACAGACCAGTACCTCCTCACTGCTCCCTGGATCTCTCTTGGAGCTGGGCCACGTTGTCCTGGGACATCCGAGCCCCCCGCAGTGCCCTCCCAGTACAGCCCAGTGCCCCCAGTACAGCCACTGTGTTCCTGTCCCAGGGTGCCAGGGTGCCCCCCTCTTTGGGGGGATTTGGAATGGATTTGAGGGGGGGGCTGGGGGAGATCTGAAGGGATCTGGGGGTTTGGATGTGGAATTTGGGGGGGTTTAGGGGTCTTTGGGTGTATTTGGGAGAGTTAAAACAGGTTTTGGGGGCATTGGGGCATCAAAGGGATCTGTGGGGGGAGGGGACTAAAGGGAAAATGAAGGTTAAGGGACATATGGGGAGGTTAAAGAGGTCTGGGGGGGAGATGAGGGGCTGCACCAAGAGCAGCTGAGTCCTGAGACCTCCCCGGTGTCCCCAAGACCCTCTTGGTGTTCCTAATTCCCCCCTTGACACTCCAAGACAACCCTGGTGTCTCCAGTGTCCCCAGGGCCTCCCCATTGCCATTATTCCCCCCTTGACACCCCCAATTCTACTGGCCCCAAGCGCCATGCCTGATGTCCCCAACCCTCCATCTCACCCCAAGAGCCCCCCCTGGACCCTCTGACCCCAAAAATGCCCCCCCACACGCTCACAGAAAGGCCAAGGGCATCTGGGGACACGTTGGGGACAGCTGGGGGGCTTTGCAGGGCACTGGGTGATTACTGGAGGACACTGGGACACACTGGGGGGAACCAGAGGGCACTGGGAGGGACTAGAGGGTTACTGAGGGATCCTGGAAGGGCACTGGGAGGGACTGGGGAGTTACTGGGGGATTATCAGGACACAGGGAGAGACACTGGCAGGTTACTGGGCCATACTGGGGGTTACTGGGTGCTCACTGGAACATCACTGGGCCATACTGGGGGGCAGTGGGAGGTCACTGGGACACACTGGCTGGTCACTGAGGGGGTTACTGGGCCGTACTGAGGGGCACTGGGATCCCCTAAACCCAGATGCGGTACATCTCCCCCCCGGACTTTGGGGGGCACCCCCAGGACTCCTCCCCTCGGGGGTTGGGAGATCCCCTGAACCCCACTGCTGGGCTTTAGGGGACCCCCGGGCCCCCCTCCCTTTGGGGTCTCTGTGTGCTGAGTGTTGGGGGTCTCTGGGGTTCGGGGGGGGCATTGGGATCCCCTTTCCCTGGGGTCGGTCCGCCGGGCCGGCAGGGGGCGCTGTGACGGGAGGGGTAATGGCGGGTCGCGGGTAATGCCGGCGGGTAACGCCGGCGGGTAACGCCGGCGCGCCTGCGCAGTGCAGCCAGGGCGCTGGGACAGCCCCACCCCCTTCCCCCGCGCGGGCTCCAGGCCCCGCGCTCTGACCCTCGGGAACCCCCGAACCCCTCTGCTAAACTCTCCCGAGCCCTCCAGCCTTTCCACCCACAGCCGCGCTCCCCGCAGCCCCGAGCGGATCCCCAGAATCGCGCTCTCCGAGCGCAGCCGCACCTCCACCGCTACCGCTGCCCCGCAGACAACATGGCGCTCTGCGCACGCCCCGCCTCTCGAGCCCCCGCCGCAGCCAATCAGCGCTCGGCCCGTCCCCGCCCCGTCCCTGCCGGTCCCGCCCTGTCGGGTGAGCGGGGCGGGCACGGCGGGAAAGCGGCGGGGGGGAAAGAGCGGGGGGGACCCCAAAGGGAGCGCGAGGGGCGGGGGGTCACCCCCAAAGGGAGCTGGGGGGAGCCGGGCTTTGAAGGGGCTGCTTTTCCAAACTGCCCTGCTTATCCCACATGTGCACACTTCTCTCCTGCTGGGATCTGGCCCAGACAAACCTGAAAATACCTGGAAGTGCCACCTCCACCAGCACTTCCTCCAC
>NW_024103472.1:0-35093 GCF_003945595.2 Pipra filicauda | reverse complement strand
GGGAGGCAGTTCAGGGGCTGCCTGGGGCTCAGGGAGGAGTCACGGGGCTTCTCTTCTTCCTGCCCGCTTGCCCCAGTTTCTCCTGCAAAAGCAAAGGTTTCTTGGCTTTCCTTGCTCAAGGACATGCAGCCAAGGCCATCTTTGCAATCTAATCCTGGAAACTACTCCAGGTTGTCATTTCAGGGGGTTCTCTCACATCCTGCACTAATCAATCCCCTTGGCCAGTGGTTTCTTGGCAGGTTCTGGCATTCACCTTCTACAAGCAAACCAGGAGGAGCAAATTCAGCTGTTCCTGCAACCAATCCAGGCTGGCATTCTGATTTTAAAGGATACTGGCTTGGCCTCATGTGGCAGTTTGAGCCACATTAGAATTGTAAAATCCAATTTCCAGGCCTCGCCCCACCCTTCACACAATTTATCCAAACACCGGAGAGAAACTTTCAGACCAGAGGCTTCTGTAGGGGAAGGGGGAAGTATATACATTTATTTACACAAATAAATACTATATAAACTGAAGGCAACTATATATATATATTACATTTCCATCACTCAGTCCTTTCAAGCCCCTCCTTTTAACTGCTTTAGTCCAGGAGCAGCTTTTCAAGGCTGATACCTAACACAGTCTTTTGCTGTGGGAGTGTTCTGGGCTCCTGAACGCTCCCCCCTCCCCAAGTTCCAGTTGGTTGTTGCAGTTTCTCTCCTCACCAACTCCAAGAAGACAGCTGTGAGTCCTTGCTCTTCTGCTGCTGGTGATCTCTCCCTCTGGGGGTCTCCCCTTGGTCCATAGGCTGCTGCAGTGCAGCTTATCCAGGTCCCCGGCCTGGAATCTTCCTTCCTCCACAGCAGTTCTCGGCTGCCCCCGCTCAGCTTTGGCAGCAGCTCCCCAGCTCTGGGCTCGGCTCCAATTCCACCTGGGACTCTTCCCCGAGCACCGGGCCTACCTCCACGGCCCAGTCTCCTGGCTCAGCTTCAGTGGTGAGCCTCTCCTGCATCTACAGTGCAGGGAAAGGAAGAGCCCCCCTCTACAGCTTCCCTGCAGAAAAGGAGGGGGGAGAGAGGGCTTGGCTGCAGAGCCTGCCTCTCTCCTCTTCCCTCAGGGGCTGTGAATCTCTTCCTTCACAGCACACACTCCAAATGCTGCCACTTAACTCTGGCCCAAGCAGAGTTGGGGGGGCTGCAGGGCCCCCCTCTTCCCCCCGGAGGGTGAGAGAGAGAGAGCCCAGCCACCCCCTGGCCTTCAACACCTACACACAGCAGACACCACCAGCAAAACAACCAAGACAGGACTGCCAACAGCTTCCCGTGCTGTGCTCTATGATTTTGAGCAGAAGCAAACAACATGAGTGGTGACTGGCTCTCCAGGGAACACTGCCCTGGCACCCAAACACCTCTGAGCCTCTCAAACTCTCAAGGGGAGCCAATTTCAAACTATGATACCTGCAAAACAAGAGCTGCTGTTTGGACACATTGAGTTTCAGCTATTAGAGTGTCAATAGCTCCAGTTTTCAATTTCATTTCTGACTCAACTTTTCCAGTCCATCTCTTCCTAGCACAGGTTTGGGGGAGTTTGGCAAACAGACAAACTCAGGAATAACCCAATGTTTTCCCAGTTTAACCCCTGTCACACCAATCACCTTAACAGTGCCAGTCCTTCATTCTCCCTCTCTTGGGTTAAGGACTGAGCAAGTTGGACCTGTGTCTGACCAGGACACGTGCAAACCAAATGCTGGGGACTGGAACACACACCTGGCACTCCTGCAGCTCTTACAGTCACATTCCAGTGAAAACAGCCAATTGGACCCTCCCTGCTCATTTCTTAATCCCAATCCCACACTTCTTTGGCACTTGGAGCACCACTTTTATCACCCAATTCCAGCCCATTAGAGAGCTCCATGTCTAGCAGGGACAGGGACTCCTGGGATACTCTCAGCAATGCCTGAATCCATGGCAGGGACCTTGCTTTGAGCTCCCCAGGGCCGGGCACCCCGAGGATCTCCCCGAAGAATCCTTTCGGTGCGCGCTGGAGTCCTCGGGGTGCCCCAACCCGGGGGGCACCAACAGCACTGTCCCTACAGGGGGCCCAGGTTGGTCCTAAACTGCAGGGGGATCTTGCCTGTGTCCCAGACTGGTCCGGGGATCTGAGGCCCTTCCCGAGAAAATCTCGGTGCCGGCGTGAAGGGCCAGAGATCCCTTGGAGCCACGGGAGAGCAGGCACAGAGTCCCTCCTGGGGGGCAATTCTGCTGCCTGAAATCAGCTCTTCCAAGAAGCCTCTAAGGCTCAGCTGGTGAGTTTTCCAAGCCAGGCATTCCTTGCTTACAACACCCTGCCATGATCCCAGCCCCACGGGGGTCCTGGCAATCAGCTCCCAAAGGGCACACGGAGGGGTCTCCACTGCAGCTGATGGGAGGGGTCACCATTACAGGAGGGTTCATTTTCCTTCCCTGCATTCCTGTTCCACATTCAGGACATTCCCAACACCTGTTCCCACATACACAAACCCTTATAAGGTCTCTGAGGGGCTCCATCGGGGGTCTCTGGTGGTCACCTGTGCCTGCAGCCCCCAAAGTTCTCAGTGACCACCTTAGCAACTTCAAGACAACTCACCTGGTTGTAGAGGAACTTGGTGCTGCTTGGCTGCTGCCTCAGTTCCCTTCTTCATTCTTTCTTGCCTTTGCTTGCTCAGTCCCTTTAAGTTCCTTGGCTCAGCTCCATGCAGTTTCTAGGGAACATCCCACTGCAGAAACTACCAGTTCTTGGTACATCTCCAAACTCAGACATCAGGGAGTGAGGCAGAAATCAACTAACCCAGGGCAGTGCCTACAAATATTGGGACAAAAATACCATAACAATCCATGGCCTCCCTTGGCAAATCAACCCCAAACTGCTCAGACACAAACAATAACCTGCACACTACAACAATCTGGCACTGCTGGTTCAACCCAGCCAAGTTAGTTGGGAAATTACACAAGGTCAACTTTCTTCCAAGTTTCAGTTATGATACAAAAATCAGGGAGATCACAGACTCCCCTGTACAGTTTTACTCTGAGGAGAGAAGGAAACCAAAGCCATCCCCAGGGCTGCAATAGCTCAGGCTCCCAAAAAGGCTCAGGGGCTTCAGGTTTCTGAGGGGCTTCACCGAGGGCCTTCCCAGGTCTGCTCTGTCTGGAGCCCTCCAAGGCCTCAGTGCCTGCCTTAGGAACCTCAACACAACTCACCTGCTTACACAGCAACTTGGTGCTGCTTGGCTGATGCCTCACTTCCCTTCTTCCTTCTTTCTTCACCTCCCTTGCTTGGTCCCTTTCAATCCCTGGGCTCAGCTCTGGGCAGTTTCCAGGCTCCATCCCACTGCAAAAAGGATTAGCCCTTGTTACATCTCAACACTCAGATAGCATTCCCCCTTTTGCCTTGACACTGGGCCATCAGGCCAGGGTCTCCTTATTTAAAGCACAGTTTGACTCCTCAGTGACAACAACTGACAGCCCTGAATCCTAACACAGGCTGAGACACAAACACGGAGGGGAACTCTGAAGGATCCACTTGGTTCTGCTCACCAAGCAAAAGGAGCTTTCTGAACTCAAGAATAACATACCCCAGGTCCTTTTACTGCAATTTTACCTGCTATAAATGTGATCCACAAGACCTGCAAAGGCCCTTCCCCCTTCCCCTGCAGGGCTGGCAGTGCCACCACTGGACACGGCCCCAGGGGCTGGGCAGGAACGGAGGGGCTGGGGCGTCCAATCCATCGGCCCAGGCGGCACCAGGAGTTCCTGCAGTTCCTGAGGGGAGAGCCTCAAGCCAACAAAGGATTAGGAAGAGCATTTGAAACTTTAATATGTATATCTCCTGGAAGATGGGCAGTTGGACAAGGCCTACTGGGGCAACAAGGACACACTCAAGGCTATCTATTCAAAGGATCTACCAGCACTCAAAAGCTGTCACTGTCCTTCTGTCAGGGGGAACTCAGCAAACTCTCTTTGCCAAGAGCCTCCAGGAGGATTTCCAGCTTTTGGGGCTCCCTTTTAACCATTTTTCCCATCCCTGTAGCTGGGTCTATCACCTGCCCTACAGGGGGAACAGCCCACAAAGTTCACTTGCAGGGATGCCATTAACTCAAAGTCCCTTCTCAGGGGGGTCACTGCACACCTTGGCCTTTCTTTGCCCTCCCCACCAAAGACGCTTCCAACAGTTCTGACACATCTGGCAGACCCAGAGCTCTCCTCAGGGAAGGCTTCAGCTGCTTAAAGGCTGCCCTTGCACCATCGAGCCAAGGCAGCAAATTCTTACAGGCTGTTGGAAAAGTTGCCCTAACAGTCTTACCACACATGCAGAGGGAGCAATCCAGAGTCCAGCCCGTCCCACCATTCCCAGGGAGGCAGTTCAGGGGCTGGCTGGGGCTCAGGGAGGAGTCACGGGGCTTCTTTTCTTCCTTCCTGCTTTCCCGATTTTCTCCTGCAAAAGCAAAGCTTTCTTGGCTTTCCTTGCTCAAGGACATGCAGCCAAGGCCATCTTTGCAATCTAATCCTGGAAACTACTCCAGGTTGTCATTTCAGGGGGTTCTCTCACATCCTGCACTAATCAATCCCCTTGGCCAGTGGTTTCTTGGCAGGTTCTGGCATTCACCTTCTACAAGCAAACCAGGAGGAGCAAATTCAGCTGTTCCTGCAACCAATCCAGGCTGGCATTCTGATTTTAAAGGATACTGGCTTGGCCTCATGTGGCAGTTTGAGCCACATTAGAATTGTAAAATCCAATTTCCAGGCCTCGCCCCACCCTTCACACAATTTATCCAAACACCGGAGAGAAACTTTCAGACCAGAGGCTTCTGTAGGGGAAGGGGGAAGTATATACATTTATTTACACAAATAAATACTATATAAACTGAAGGCAACTATATATATATATTACATTTCCATCACTCAGTCCTTTCAAGCCCCTCCTTTTAACTGCTTTAGTCCAGGAGCAGCTTTTCAAGGCTGATACCTAACACAGTCTTTTGCTGTGGGAGTGTTCTGGGCTCCTGAACGCTCCCCCCTCCCCAAGTTCCAGTTGGTTGTTGCAGTTTCTCTCCTCACCAACTCCAAGAAGACAGCTGTCAGTCCTTGCTCTTCTGCTGCTGGTGATCTCTCCCTCTGGGGGTCTCCCCTTGGTCCATGGGCTGCTGCAGTGCAGCTTATCCAGGTCCCCGGCCTGGAATCTTCCTTCCTCCACAGCAGTTCTCGGCTGCCCCCGCTCAGCTTTGGCAGCAGCTCCCCAGCTCTGGGCTCGGCTCCAGTCCCACCTGGGACTCTTCCCCGAGCGCCAGGCCTACCTCCACGGCCCAGTCTCCTGGCTCAGCTTCAGTGGTGAGCCTCTCCTGCATCTACAGTGCAGGGAAAGGAAGAGCCCCCCTCTACAGCTTCCCTGCAGAAAAGGAGGGGGGAGAGAGGGCTTGGCTGCAGAGCCTGCCTCTCTCCTCTTCCCTCAGGGGCTGTGAATCTCTTCCTTCACAGCACACACTCCAAATGCTGCCACTTAACTCTGGCCCAAGCAGAGTTGGGGGGGCTGCAGGGCCCCCCTCTTCCCCCCGGAGGGTGAGAGAGAGAGAGCCCAGCCACCCCCTGGCCTTCAACACCTACACACAGCAGACACCAACAGCAAAACAACCAAGACAGGACTGCCAACAGCTTCCCGTGCTGTGCTCTATGATTTTGAGCAGAAGCGAACAACATGAGTGGTGACTGGCTCTCCAGGGAACACTGCCCTGGCACCCAAACACCTCTGAGCCTCTCAAACTCTCAAGGGGAGCCAATTTCAAACTATGATACCTGCAAAACAAGAGCTGCTGTTTGGACACGTTTAGTTTCAGCTATTAGAGTGTCAATAGCTCCAGTTTTCAATTTCATTTCTGACTCAACTTTTCCAGTCCATCTCTTCCTAGCATAGGTTTGGGGGAGTTTGGCAAACAGACAAACTCAGGAATAACCCAATGTTTTCCCAGTTTGACCCCTGTCACACCAATCACCTTAACACTGCCAGTCCTTCATTCTCCCTCTCTTGGGTTAAGGACTGAGCAAGTTGGACCTGTGTCTGAGCAGGACATGTGCAAACCAAATGCTGGGGACTGGAACATACACCTGGCACTCCTGCAGCTCTCACAGTCACATTCCAGAGAAAACAGCCAATTGGACCCTCACCGCTCATTTCTTAATCCCAATCCCACACTTCTTTGGCACTTGGAGCACCACTTTTATCACCCAATTCCAGCCCATTAGAGAGCTCCCTGTCTAGCAGGGACAGGGACCCCTGGGATACTCTCAGAAATGCCGATCCATGGCAGGTAGAGGGACTTGCTTTGGCTCCCCAGGGCCGGGCACCCCGAGGATCTCCCCGAATAATCCTTTCGGTGCGCGCTGGAGTCCTCGGGGTGCCCCAACCCGGGGGGCACCCACAGCACTGTCCCTCCAGGGGGCCAAGTTGGTCCTAAAATGCAGGGGGATCTTGCCTGTGTCCCAGACTGGTCCGGGGATCTGAGGCCCTTCCCGAGAAAATCTCGGTGCCGGCGTGAAGGGCCAGAGATCCCTTGGAGCCACGGGAGAGCAGGCACAGAGTCCCTCCTGGGGGCCAATTGGCTGCCTGAAATCAGCTCTTCAAAGAAGCCTCTAACACTCAGCTGGGGACTTTTAGAAGCCAGGCATTCCCTGCTTACAACACCCTGCCATGATCCCAGCCCCACGGGGGTCCTGGCAATCCGCTCCCAAAGGGCACACGGAGGGGTCTCCACTGCAGCTGATGGGAGGGGTCAGCATTACAGGAGGGTTCATTTTCCTTCCCTGCATTCCTGTTCCACATTCAGGACATTTTCCAACACCTGTTCCCATAAACACAAACCCTTATAAGGTCTCTGAGGGGCTCCATCGGGGGTCTCTGGTGGTCACCTGTGCCTGCAGCCCCCAAAGTTCTCAGTGACCACCTTAGCAACTTCAACACAACTCACTTGGTTGTGGAGGAATTTGGGGCTGCTTGGCTGCTGCCTCAGTTCCCTTCTTCTTTCTTTCTTGACTTTGCTTGCTCAGTCCCTTTAACTTCCTTGGCTCAGCTCTGTGCAGTTTCTAGGGAACATCCCACTGCAAAAACTACCAGTTCTTGGTACACCTCAAAACTCAGACATCAGGGAGTGAGGCAGAAATCAACTAATCCAGGGCACTGCCTCCAAATATTGGGAAAAAACCACCAGAATATTCCATGGCCTCCCTTGGAAAATTAACCCCAAACTGCTCAGACACAAACAATACCCTGCACACCACAACAATCTGGCACTGCTGGTTCAACCTGGCCAAGTCAGTTGGGAAATGACACAAGGTCAACTTTCTTCCAAGTTCCAGTTATGATACAAAAATCAGGGAGATTACAGACTCCCCTGTACAGTTTTACTCTGAGGAGAGAAAAAAACCAAAGCCATCCCCAGGGCTGCAATAGCTCAGGCTCACAAAAAGGCCCAGGGGCTTCAGGTTTCTGAGGGGCTTCACTGAGGGGCTTCCCAGGTCTTCTCTGTCTGGAACCCTCAAAGTCCTCAGGGCCTGCCTCAGGAACCTCAACACAACTCACCTGCTTACACAGGAACCTGGTGCTGCTTGGCTGCTGCCTCACTTCCCTTCTTCCTTCTTTCTTCACCTCCCTTGCTTGGTCCCTTTCAATCCCTTGGCTCAGCTCTGTGCACTTTCCAGGCTACATCCCACTGCAAAAAGGATTAGCCCTTGTTACATCTCAACACTCACATATCATTCCCCCTTTTTTCTTCAGACTTGGCCACCAGGCCAGTGTCTCATAATTAAAAGCACAGTTTGACTCCTCAGTGACAACAACTGACAGCCCTGAATCCTAACACAGGCTGAGACACAAACACAGATGGGAACTCTGAAGGATCCACTTGGTTCTGCTCACCAATCAAATGGAGCTTTCTGAACTCAAGAATAACAGACCCCAGGTCCTTTTTCTGCAACTTTACCTGCTATAAATGTGATCCACGGGACCTGCAAAGGCCCTTCCCACTTCCCCTGCAGGGCTGGCAGTGCCACCACTGGACACGGCCCCAGGGGCTGGGCAGGAACGGAGGGGCTGGGGCGTCCAATCCATCGGCCCAGGCGGCACCAGGAGTTCCTGCAGTTCCTGAGGGGAGAGCCTCAAGACAACAAAGGATTAGGAAGAGCATTTCAAACTCTAATACGTCTATCTCCTGGAATAGGGGGAGGTGGACAAGGCCTACTGGTGCAACAAGGACACACTCAAGGCTATCTATTCAAAGGATCTACCAGCACTCAAAAGCTGTCACTGTCCTTCTGTCAGGGGGAACTCAGCAAACTCTCTTTGCCAAGAGCCTCCAGCAGGATTTCCAGCTTTTGGGACTCTCTTTTAACCATTTTTCCCATCCCTGTAGCTGGGACTGTCACCTGCCCTGCAGAGGGAACAGCCCACAGAGTTCACTTGCAGGGATGCCATTAACTCAAAGTCCCTTCTCAGGGGGGTCACTGCACACCTTGGCCTTTCTTTGCCCTCCCCCCCAAAGATGCTGCCAACACTTCTGACACATCTGGCAGACCCAGAGCTCTCCTCAGGGAAGGCTTCAGCTGCTTAAAGGCTGCCCTTGCACCATCTAGCCAAGGCAGGAAATTCTTACAGGCTGTTGGAAAAGTTGCCATAACAGTCTTACCACACATCCAGAGGGAGCAATCCAGAGTCCAGCCCGTCCCACCATTCCCAGGGAGGCAGTTCAGGGGCTGGCTGGGGCTCAGGGAGGAGTCACAGGGCTTCTTTGCTTCCTTCTCACTGTCCAGATTTTCTCCTGCAAAAGCAAAGGTTTCTTGGCTTTCCTTGCTCAAGGACATGCAGCAAAGGCCATCTTTGCAATCTAATCCTGGAAACTACTCCAGGTTGTCATTTCAGGGGCTTCTCTCAGGTCCTGCACTAATCAATCCCCTTGGCCATTGGTTTCCTTGGCAGGTTCTGGCATTCACCTTCTACAAGCAAACCAGGAGGAGCAAATTCAGCTGTTCCTGCAACCAATCCAGTCTGGCATTCTGATTTTAAAGGATACTGGCTTGGCCTTACCAGGAGAGATCCCACACCAGGGGTAATACCTACAGGTTCTGCCCTCTTCCACTCTCCTGCAGTTCCACTGGCCCACACCACAGAAACAGCTGCAGCTGCCACTTCAGTCGGGGCCTTGCTGCTGACAGGAGTTATTCCCTGCACAACAAGAGCTGCTGCTTGGACACATTGAGTTGTAGCAATTACAGTGTCAATATTCCCATTTTCAATTTCATTTCTGCCTCAACTTTTCCCATCTCTTCCTAGCACAGGTTTGGGTCAGTTTGGCAAACAGACAAACTCAGGAATTCCCCAATGTTTTCCCAGTTTGACCCCTGTCACACCAATCACCTGAACACTGCCAGTCCTTCGTTCTCCCTCTCTTGGGTTAAGGACTGAGGAAGTTGGACCTGTGTCTGAGCAGGACAGGTGCAAACCAAATGCTGGGGACTGGAACACACACCTGGCACTCCTGCAGCTCTCACAGTCACATTCCAGAGGAAACAGCCAATTGGACCCTCCCTGCTCATTTCTTCATCCCAATCCCACACTTCTTTGGCACTTGGAGCACCACTTTTATCACCCAATTGCAGCCCATTAGAGAGCTCCCTGTCTAGCAGGGACAGGGACCCCTGGGATACTCTCAGCAATGCCTGAATCCATGGCAGGGACCTTGCTTTGAGCTCCCCAGGGCCGGGCACCCCGAGGATCTCCCCGAAGAATCCTTTCGGTGCGCGCTGGAGTCCTCGGGGTGCCCCAACCCGGGGGGCACCCACAGCACTGTCCCTCCAGGGGCCAAGTTGGTCCTAAACTGCAGGGGGATCTTGCCTGTGTCCCAGACTGGTCCGGGGATCTGAGGCCCTTCCCGAGAAAATCTCGGTGCCGGCGTGAAGGGCCAGAGATCCCTTGGAGCCACGGGAGAGCAGGCACAGAGTCCCTCCTGGGGGGCAATTCTGCTGCCTGAAATCAGCTCTTCAAAGAGGCATTTTAAGACTCAATTTATGAGTTTTAGAAGCCAGGCATTCCTTGCTTACAACACCCTGCCATGATCCCAGCCCACCGGGTGTCCTGGCAATCAGCTCCCAAAGGGCACACGGAGGGGTCTCCACTGCAGCTCATGGGAGGGGTCACCATTACAGGAGGGTTCATTTTCCTTACCTGCATTCCTGTTCCACATTCAGGACATTTTCCAACACTTATCACCATACACACCTACCCTTAGAAAGTTTCTGAGGGCCTTCCCAGGTCTTCTCTGTCTGGAACCCTCAAAGTCCTCAGGGCCTGCCTCAGGAACCTCAACACAACTCACCTGCTTACACAGGAACTTGGTGCTGCTTGGCTCGTGCCTCAGTTCCTTCTTCCTTCTTTCTTCACCTCCCTTGCTTGGTCCCTTTCAATCCCTTGGCTCAGCTCTGTGCACTTTCCAGGCTACATCCCACTGCAAAAAGGATTAGCCCTTGTTACATCTCACTCACATATCATTCCACCTTTTTTTTTAGACTTGGCCACTAGGCCAGTGTCTCATAATTAAAGCATGGTTTGACTCCTCAGTGACAACAACTGACAGCCCTGAATCCTAACACAGGCTGAGACACAAACACAGATGGGAACTCTGAAGGATCCACTTGGTTCTGCTCACCAATCAAAAGGAGCTTTCTGAACTCAAGGAGAACATAACCTATGTCCTTTTTCTACAACTTTACCTGCTATCAATGTGATCCACAAGACCTGCAAAGGCCCTTCCCACTTCCCCTGCAGGGCTGGCAGTGCCACCACTGGACACGGCCCCAGGGGCTGGGCAGGAACGGAGGGGCTGGGGCGTCCAATCCATCGGCCCAGGCGGCACCAGGAGTTCCTGCAGTTCCTGAGGGGAGAGCCTCAAGCCAACAAAGGATTAGGAAGAGCATTTCAAACTTCAATATGTATATCTCCTGGAATATGGGGAGTTGGACAAGGCCTACTGGGGTAACAAGGACACACTCAAGGCTATCTATTCAAAGGATCTACCAGCACTCAAAAGCTGTCACTGTCCTTCTGTCAGGGGGAACTCAGCAAACTCTCTTTGCCAAGAGCCTCCAGGAGGATTTCCAGCTTTTGGGGCTCCCTTTTAACCATTTTTCCAGTCACTGTAGCTGCGACTGTCACCTGCCCTACAGGGGGAACAGCCCACAAAGTTCACTTGCAGGGATGCCATTAACTCAAAGTCCCTTCTCAGGGGGTCACTGCACACCTTGGCCTTTCTTTGCCCTCCCCACCAAAGATGCTGCCAACAGTTCTGACACATCTGGCACACCCAGAGCTCTCCTCAGGGAAGGCTTCAGCTGCTTAAAGGCTGCCCTTGCACCATCTAGCCAAGGCAGCAAATGCTTACAGGCTGTTGGAAAAGTTGGCATAACAGTCTTACCACACATGCAGAGGGAGCAATCCAGAGTCCAGCCCGTCCCACCATTCCCAGGGAGGCAGTTCAGGGGCTGGCTGGGGCTCAGGGAGGAGTCACGGGGCTTCTCTTCTTCCTGCCCGCTTGCCCCAGTTTCTCCTGCAAAAGCAAAGCTTTCTTGGCTTTCCTTGCTCAAGGACATGCAGCCAAGGCCATCTTTGCAATCTAATCCTGGAAACCACTCCAGGTTGTCATTTCAGGGGTTCTCTCAGGTCCTGCACTAATCAATCCCCTTGGCCATTGGTTTCTTGGCAGGTTCTTGAACTCACCTTCTACAAGCAAACCAGGATGAGCAAATTTAGCTGTTACTGCAACCAATCCAAGCTGGCATTCTGATTTTAAAGGATACTGGCTTGGCCTTACCAGGAGAGATCCCACACCAGGGGTAATACCTACAGGTTCTGCCCTCTTCCACTCTCCTGCAGTTCCACTGGCCCACACCACAGGAACAGCTGCAGCTGCCACTTCAGTCGGGGCCTTGCTGCTGACAGGAGTTATTCCCTGCACAACAAGAGCTGCTGCTTTGACACATTTAGTTCCAGCAATTACAGTTTCAACATCCCCAGTTTTTAATTTCATTTCTGCCTCAACTTTTCCACTCAATCTCTTCCTAGCACAGGTTTGGGTGAGTTTGGCAAATAGGGAAACTGAGGACTTGCCCAATGTTTTCCCAGTTTAACCCCTGTCACACCAGTCACCTTAACACTGCCAGTCCTTAATTCTCCTTCTCTTGGGTTAAGGACTGAGGAAGTTGGACCTGGGTCTGAGCAGGACATGTGCAAACCAAATGCTGGGGACTGGAACACACACCTGGCACTCCTGCAGCTCTCACAGTCACATTCCAGAGAAAACAGCCAATTGGACCATCACTGCTCATTTCTTCTCTGCCACAGCAACATCATTCCAGGCCTCTCCCTGCCAACCTTCCGCCTCTCCCAACAGCTCCAGTGGCAACACAACTTACCCTGAAGGCACAAAGGCTCCTTTTGGGACCACCACGACCCATCTAGACTCTAGCACTGGAATTCCATCTCCTGGACAAGCTGGGAGAAGCAGGGAAGAAAACCAGGACCTTCCAGGTGAACTGGGGGCACCTCTTCATCCAAGAGCAGCTCCCATAAAGGTATTGAGTCAACACCTCACCAAAGACACAGGAAAACAAGTGCCAACACCTCGACAATCACTTCACTTCTCAATTGATAAAAGCAACACTAAAGAAAAGCTTTTCAGACACTTGGGAAGAGTCCATCCCACTTTAACCAGTTTGTGGGACTCGTTCCCAGCCTCCTGAGGTTCATTTCCCACCTCACTCAGGGCTGCAGTACAGCTGGTTCTACACACACACACAGGGAGCTGCTGCTCCTGGATTCCAGTCTCCTGGTTCTCCTTGCAACTCCTCCAGCTGTTTGCCCAGCTCTCCAGTGCCCCTTCCTTTGCCCACTGCACTTGGTCACAGCCCCAGGGCTCCCAGGGCCACCCTGGGCTCTCCCCTGCCCTGACACTCAGGGCCCTTTCCCAGCTCCGACTCCATCCAGCACTGACCCAGCTGCTGGAACTGCAATTCTCCTGCTCCTGCCCTCCCTCTGCCTGCAGAACACTCCTGCCAGCTCCTGCACCCCACCTCTTACCTCCCAGACAACAGGAGCTGCATCCTCCTGGATCCTCCAGCTGGATGCTGCTGGCTCTGGGCAGCTCCCACCCTTCAGCAGGGGATGCCAAAGGCAGCTCTGGGGACTGTCCCCAGGGCAGGGACACCCACTGTGGCTCACACCAACACTCAGCCATCTCAGGCCTGGGCTCTTCTGCCTGCAGGGCAACAAACAGCCAAGCAGGGACACTGGGACACTCCAAGGAAACAGGGACAACAAACTCAGGAGCCTGGGACACCACAGCCCCCAAACCTGCCCAGGCTCCAGCTGCTGCACAGACCTGTGGCCACACAGGACCCAAACCCACCCCCAGCACAGACAACCCTGGGCAGGTCAAGCTGCTCATTCCCCACCACAACCAAACATCCAGTGCCACTGTCTGTCAGCCCCTGCTCCCAGCAATCAATCATCTTTGTCATTTGCTTTCCCTACAGGTCCTTGCATTCACATTCTACTATCAAACCATGAGGAGCAAACTCGGCTCTTACCTGGAACCAATCCAGCTTGGCTTCCTAATTTTAAAGGATACTGACTTTGCCTTACCAGTACAGACTCTGGCTTAGGGGTAATTCCTACAGGTTCTGCCCTCTTCCACTCTCCTGCAGTTCCACTGGCCCACACCACAGGAACAACTGCTGCTGCCACTTCAGTCGGGACCTTGCTGCTGACAGGAGTTATTCCCTGCAAAGCAAGAGCTGCTGCTTGGACACATTGAGTTTCAGCAATTACAGTGTCAATAGCCCCAGTTTTCAATTTCATTTCTGCCTCAACTTTCCCAATCTTCTCCTAGCACAGGTTTGGGTGAGTTTGGCAAATAGCGAAATGAGGAATTACCCAATGTTTTCCCAGTTTAACCCCTGTCACACCAATCACCTGAACACTGCCAGTCCTTCATTCTCCCTCTCTTGGGTTAAGGACTGAGGAAGTTGGACCTGTGTCTGAGCAGGACATGTGCAAACCAAATGCTGGGGACTGGAACACACACCTGGCACTCCTGCAGCTCTCACAGTCACATTCCAGAGAAAACAGCCAATTGGACCCTCACTGCTCATTTCTTAATCCCCATCCCACACTTCTTTGGCACTTGGAGCACCACTTTTATCACCCAATTCCAGCCCATTAGAGAGCTCCATGTCTAGCAGGGACAGGGACCCCTGGGATACTCTCAGCAATGCCTGAATCCATGGCAGGGACCTTGCTTTGAGCTCCCCAGGGCCGGGCACCCCGAGGATCTCCCCGAAGAATCCTTTCGGTGCGCGCTGGAGTCCTCGGGGTGCCCCAACCCGGGGGGCACCCACAGCACTGTCCCTCCAGGGGGCCAAGTTGGTCCTAAACTGCAGGGGGATCTTGCCTGTGTCCCAGACTGGTCCGGGGATCTGAGGCCCTTCCCGAGAAAATCTCGGTGCCGGCGTGAAGGGCCAGAGATCCCTTGGAGCCACGGGAGAGCAGGCACAGAGTCCCTCCTGGGGGGCAATTCTGCTGCCTCAAATCAGCTCTTCAAAGAGGCATTTTAAGACTCAATTTATGAGTTTTAGAAGCCAGGTATTCCTTGCTTA
The DNA here is from genome assembly GCF_003945595.2 of Pipra filicauda. NCBI lineage: Eukaryota > Metazoa > Chordata > Aves > Passeriformes > Pipridae > Pipra > Pipra filicauda. The sequence goes on along the minus strand of NW_024103472.1, from coordinate 20,387 downwards.
CAACACCCTGCCATGATCCCAGCCCCACGGGGGTCCTGGCAATCAGCTCCCAAAGGGCACACGGAGGGGTCTCCACTGCAGCTCATGGGAGGGGTCACCATTACAGGAGGGCTCATTTTCCTTCCCTGCATTCCTGTTCCACTTTCAAGACATTCCCAACACCTGTTCCCATATACACAAAGCTTTGTAAATCTACGAAAGGCTCAATCAGGGGTCTCTGGTGGTCACCTGTGCCTGCAGCCCCCAAAGTTCTCAGTGACCACCTTAGCAACTTCAACACAACTCACTTGGTTGTGGAGGAATTTGGGGCTGCTTGGCTGCTGCCTCAGTTCCCTTCTTCTTTCTTTCTTGACTTTGCTTGCTCAGTCCCTTTAAGTTCCTTGGCTCAGCTCCATGCAGTTTCTAGGGAACATCCCACTGCAAAAACTACCAGTTCTTGGTACATCTCCAAACTCAGACATCAGGGAGTGAGGCAGAAATCAACTAATTCAGGGCACTGCCTACAAATATTGGGACAAAAATACCATAACATTCCATGGCCTCCCTTGGCAAATCAACCCCAAACTGCTCAGACACAAACAATACCCTGCACACCACAACAATCTGGCACTGCTGGTTCAACCCGGCCAAGTCAGTTGGGAAAGGTCAACTTTCTTCCAAGTTTCAGTTATGATACAAAAATCAGGGAGATCACAGACTCCCCATACAGTTCAACTCTGAGGAGAGAAAAAAACCAAAGCCATCCCCAGGGCTGCAATAGCTCAGGCTCCCAAAAAGGCCCAGGGGCTTCAGGTTTCTGAGTGGCTTCACTGAGGGGCTTCCCAGGTCTGCTCTGTCTGGAACCCTCAAAGTCCTCAGGGCCTGCCTCAGGAACCTCAACACAACTCACCTGCTTACACAGGAACCTGGTGCTGCTTGGCTGATGCCTCACTTCCCTTCTTCCTTCTTTCTTCACCTCCCTTGCTTGGTCCCTTTCAATCCCTTGGCTCAGCTCTCTGCAGTTTCCAGGTTACATCCCACTGCAAAAAGGATTAGCTCTTGTTACATCTCACTCACATATCATTCCACCTTTTTTTTTTAGACTTGGCCACCAGGCCAGTGTCTCCTTATTTAAAGCATAGTTTGACTCCTCAGTGACAACAACTGACAGCCCTGAATCCTAACACAGGCTGAGACACAAACACGGATGGGAACTCTGAAGGATCCACTTGGTTCTGCTCACCAATCAAAAGCAGCTTTCTGAACTCAAGAATAACAGACCCCAGGTCCTTTTACTCCAACTTTACCTGCTATAAATGTGACCCACAAGACCTGGAAAGGCCCTTCCCACTTCCCCTGCAGGGCTGGCAGTGCCACCACTGGACACGGCCCCAGGGGCTGGGCAGGAACGGAGGGGCTGGGGCGTCCAATCCATCGGCCCAGGCGGCACCAGGAGTTCCTGCAGTTCCTGAGGGGAGAGCCTCAAGACAACAAAGGATTAGGAAGAGCATTTCAAACTTCAATATGTATATCTCCTGGAAGATGGGGAGTTGGACAAGGCCTACTGGGGCAACAAGGACACACTCAAGGCTGTCTATTCAAAGGATCTACCAGCACTCAAAAGCTATCACTGTCCTTCTTTCAGGGCAAAACGCTGAAAACTCTCTTTGCCAAGAGCCTCCAGCAGGATTTCCAGCTTTTGGGGCTCTCTTTTAACCATTTTTCCCATCACTGTAGCTGGGACTGTCACCTGCCCTACAGGGGAACAGCCCACAAAGTTCACTTGCAGGGATGCCATTAACTCAAAGTCCCTTCTCAGGGGGTCACTGCACACCTTGGCCTTTCTTTGCCCTCCCCCCCAAAGATGCTGCCAACACTTCTGACACATCTGGCAGACCCAGAGCTCTCCTCAGGGAAGGCTTCAGCTGCTTAAAGGCTGCCCTTGCACCATCTAGCCAAGGCAGCAAATGCTTACAGGCTGTTGGAAAAGTTGCCATAACAGTCTTACCACACATGCAGAGGGAGCAATCCAGAGTCCAGCCCGTCCCACCATTCCCAGGGAGGCAGTTCAGGGGCTGGCTGGGGCTCAGGGAGGAGTCACAGGGCTTCTTTGCTTCCTTCTCACAGTCCAGATTTTCTCCTGCAAAAGCAAAGGTTTCTTGGCTTTCCTTGCTCAAGGACATGCAGCAAAGGCCATCTTTGCAATCTAATCCTGGAAACTACTCCAGGTTGTCATTTCAGGGGCTTCTCTCAGGTCCTGCATTAAACAATCCCCTTGGCCATTGGTTTTCTTGGCAGGTTCTTGCATTCACCTTCTACAAGCAAACCAGGAGGAGCAAATTCAGCTGTTCCTGCAACCAATCCAAGCTGCCATTCTGATTTTAAAGGATACTGGCAACTCCTTGCCAGGATACTGCAACTCTCCTTGCAACTCCTCCAGCTGTTTGCCCAGCTCTCCAGTGCCCATTCCTTTGCCCACTGCACTTGGTCACAGCCCCAGGGCTCCCAGGGCCACCCTGGGCTCTCCCCTGCCCTGACACTCAGGGCCCTTTCCCAGCCTGACTCCATCCAGCACTGACCCAGCTGCTGCACCTGCAATTCTCCTGCTCCTGCCCTCCCTCTGCCTGCAAAACACTCCTGCCAGCTCCTGCACCCCACCTCTTACCTCCCAGACAACAGGAGCTGCATCCTCCTGGATCCTCCAGCTGGATGCTGCTGGCTCTGGGCAGCTCCCACCCTTCAGCAGGGGATGCCAAAGGCAGCTCTGGGGACTGTCCCGAGGGCAGGGACACCCACTGTGGCTCACACCAACACTCAGCCATCTCAGGCCTGGGCTCTTCTGCCTGCAGGGCAACAAACAGCCAAGCAGGGACACTGGGACACTGAAAGGAAACAGGGACAACACACTCAGCAGCCTGGCACACCACAGCCCCCAAACCTGCCCAGGCTCCAGCTGCTGCACAGACCTGTGGCCACACAGGACCCAAACCCACCCCCAGCACAGACAACCCTGGGCAGGTCAAGCTGCTTATTCCCCACCACAACCAAACATCCAGTGCCACTGTCTGCCAGCCCCTGCTCCCAGCAATCAATCATCTTTGTCATTTGCTTTCTCTACAGGTCCTTGCATTCACATTCTACAAGCAAACCATGATTAGCAAATTTAGCTATTACTGGAACCAATCCAGCTTGGCTTCCTAATTTTAAAGGATACTGACTTTGCCTTACCAGTACAGACTCTGGCTTAGGGGTAATTCCTACAGGATCTGCCCTCTTCCACTCTCCTGCAGTTCCACTGGCCCACACCACAGGAACAACTGCAGCTGCCACTTCAGTCGGGGCCTTGCTGCTGACAGGAGTTATTCCCTGCAAAGCAAGAGCTGCTGCTTGGACACATTTAGTTTCACCAATTACAGTGTCAATAGCCCCAGTTTTCAATTTCATTTCTGCCTCAACTTTCCCAATCTTTTCCTGGCACAGGTTTGGGTGAGTTTGGAAAATAGAGCAATGAGGAATTACCCAGTGTTTTCCCAGTTTAACCCATGACACACCAAACACCTGAACACTGCCAGTCCTTCATTCTCCCTCTCTTGGGTTAAGGACTGAGCAAGTTGGACCTGTGTCTGACCAGGACATGTGCAAACCAAATGCTGGGGACTGGAACACACACCTGGCACTCCTGCAGCTCTCACAGTCACATTCAAGAAAAAACAGCCAATTGGACCCTCACTGCTGATTTCTTAATCCCAATCCCACACTTCTTTGGCACCTGGAGCACCACTTTTATCACCCAATTGCAGCCCATTAGAGAGCTCCATGTCTAGCAGGGACAGGGACCCCTGGGATACTCTCAGCAATGCCTGAATCCATGGCAGGGACCTTGCTTTGAGCTCCCCAGGGCCGGGCACCCCGAGGATCTCCCCGAAGAATCCTTTCGGTGCGCGCTGGAGTCCTCGGGGTGCCCCAACCCGGGGGGCACCCACAGCACTGTCCCTCCAGGGGGCCAAGTTGGTCCTAAACTGCAGGGGGATCTTGCCTGTGTCCCAGACTGGTCCGGGGATCTGAGGCCCGTCCCGAGAAAATCTCGGTGCCGGCGTGAAGGGCCAGAGATCCCTTGGAGCCACGGGAGAGCAGGCACAGAGTCCCTCCTGGGGGGCAATTCTGCTGCCTAAAATCAGCTCTTCAGAGAAACCTCTAAGGCTCAGCTGGTGAGTTTTAGAAACCAGGCACTCCTACACACTGTAAGATATTTTAAGAGCTTACTGAGTGAAAAACAAAGTTTTTATCAGGGACATCTGACCTCAAAGAGACAGCTCCTTTCTCCTTTCAGTACAAAATTATTTTCATGGTATCACTTAATAGGAAGTGCCCAGGAAGCCCAGACTGCACTTTCCTGAACAGAAAATAAACAGAAGGAAGGAGCTTTGCACAAGTGTAACACACTGCAGAACAGACCTGACTTTAGTTCTACTCTTTGTGTTCAAATACAGCAGACAAAAGCTCCAGCAGGAGAGCTGGCACATGACCCATGGTACCCTGAAAGTCCCTCTCACGAGGGCTGGAGGAAAATCACAGCTGTACGAGTCCCTTGTGCCTGCAGATGCCTGGGGATCCTCTCCATCCACCTCGTGCTCTCCCAGCAGGAGAAAGGGTGACCTCAGGGACACGGTGGCACTCGACATCCTGCTGAGAGAGCAAGGAAACCTTTAGCATAAAGCTGAGTTACAATCTAAAGCTTCCTTTGCTGGGAGCTTTGTGTAACTAAGAAGGGGAAAATTTGCATCTTCTTTGGTACAGTTGTCAACAGAGGCTAACAGAGCTCTTGCCTTTTTCAGACAACTGTGCCCTTTTTGGCTCCCTGGCAGCTCCAATGGCACCAGAACCCCCTTCCTGCACACCCACGGCTGTCACACACAGGCACCCACACACCTTTGCTCCAGCCCACACGGGGCCAACATTTCCTCACCCTGCACATCCCAAGGGCAGTATTTTTGCTAGAGAGCACAGCAACCACCCCGTCCTTGCAGACTGCCTCCTTGCAAAACAGGAATCATTTTTCCTGGACATTTCTCCAGCACTCAAGGTCTTTTCAAACTGCTGTCGTGCCACCAAACCTGCTCAGGGTCCCTCCCCGCTTCTGCCTGTCCTTGCATTTAAAGGCACGGGCATATTCTATCTGCCAACAGCAAACCCAGCTCCTCCCTGGCAGTATAAGCCCTGCTCTTACCTGGACAGACTGCCGGGCTCGGCACAGCTGTGGCTCATGGAGCAGCTTCCCAAGGCCCTTCTCTCTCCCCGCAGGAAGCACAACTCGCCTCCGCACCAGGGGAAACCACGAGCGAGGCTGCAAATGGACACAGAACGAGCAAAAAGCATTAACGCAGCACAAAAAACCAACTTAAAGCAGTCTTTGCCTCATAACCCTGCATAGGGAGAGGCTTTGGGGTTCCAAAGGGAAACCCGATACACCCAGAGAGCACCAGCCACGCAGCCCCGGTACAGCTTCCCCCGGGGTTTCCCGGCAGGTAACGGGCTTACTCAGCCCTCGCCACCCAGCACAACGCGCACCTAAACGCCCCCCAGCTCCCCTAGTCCATAAACCCAGAGGAAAACACACTCTCACCTCCGCGGTCCGGGCAGCAGCGGGGCCGCACCCTCAGCCCGCACACGCAACCGGCCACAGCTGCCGCTTCAGGCCTGGTGTTTATGTACGCCCGCCCGGCTCGCCATTGGCGGAGGCGCCGTGACGCCTGATTGGTCAAGGCCGGTGCGGGGGGCTGGCTCAGCTGTGCCGGGTTGTGCCGCGGATCGCCGCGCGCGGGGTCTCCACTTCCGGGTTGCCATGGCAACCGCAGCGGCCTAGGCCCGGGGCTGGAGTTCGGACTGGAATCGGGGATCGAATTAGGGCTGGAATTGGGGCCGGAGTCGGGATCAGGGCAGTCCCGGGGCCCGGCAGCGGGACAGTGAAGCGAGGCAGGGAGGCCGCAGCTCCCCAGGCCAGGCGCACCCCCCGTCGTGGCGTCCCGTCCCCCCACCATGGCCCCCCACCCGTCCCACCCCGTTCCACCCTATCCCGGGTTACTCCCGACTCCGACACTCCATTGCAGGCTTGGTATAGAAACAAACAATTTTATTGGTTAAGCAACAGAAAGAGCTGATGAATAAAGTCGCCAATAAACTGAATAATTAACAAACACATCCCCATTATTACTTTATGACAGCACACATCAAAGCTGCTATTTAAGGCTCTCAATTGTATGAATCTCGCGGGACATTGTCCACTCTTCCCTCCCTACTGCCAGACAGTGTGACAACAGCAGCACAATCCCTAGTCACCTGCATCCCTAGTTTCATAATACCCTCCCTGAGCTCATTCTTACTTAATCCTTAATTTTTTTCCCATTTTCGGACTTTTTTTGCTACGCTTCCACCTCCCTTTCTCCAACCTGATAGCTGATTTTTTTTTTTTTTCCCCCGGGGTCCCAGTCTGGTTCCACCCACCGCCAAATTCCATGTTTTTGCTCTGGCTACCTAGGCAACGTCAACTTCCTGTGGGATTCCTGATGTGGTTACCTAGGATGGGGGACAGCTGAGCCCCTCGCTGTGGATCAGGACCCTCTGTGGGGTGCGGGGGGCTCGTGGGGGGCCGGGGCACCCCCGAAATGAGGATGGAAACGGAAGGGGGTCCCGGCAACTGGACACCCTGCCTGGCTATTTTGGAAGGGGTACAACCCCCCGCCCTCCCCCAGCGCCCCAAGGGGCTTCACCCCAGCCCGACAGCACACAGCACGCCCGCGATGGGGGCCGGGGGGCGGCGGGCACGGCCCCCCCTCTCCTCCCTCGGCGCAGCGACTCAGAGCTCGTACTCGTGCCAGAGGCTGTGGGGGCAAAACGGGGGTCAGCGGCCCCCGGGCGGGGCGGGGGGCACCGGCGGAGGGGGTGCCCCGCGCCCCCCGCCCGTCCCGCACCCACCTGTAGGTGACATCGGGGTTGTCGCGGTGCTCCAGGAGCGCGTCCCGGATGGGGCCGGGGGGGCTCAGCCCCAGCGCCTGCGCCCGCTCCCAGCGCTGCAGGCGGGTGATCCCTGCGGGACAGCGCGGTCAGCGGGGCCGGGGCGGCCCGGGGGACACCGGGGGGGACACCGGGGGTGCTCACCGGTGCAGGGTCCATACTCCCAGCACAGGTCGAAGCGCCGCAGCATCTCCAGGAGCGCCGGGTCCGGCGGGGGCTGCGGGGCGGCGCGGGGGCGGTCCCGCACCTTCGCCTTCCCTTGCGCCTCCTCCTTGTCCTTGTCCTTGTCCTTGAGCCTGCCCGGGGGTCGCCCCGGGCCCCGCCGCCGCCGCCGCGGGAAGGAGTCGGTGATGCGCCGGGGCTGCCCCATGGCCCTGCGCGACATGGAGCTGGCGGCGGCCCCGGCGATACCGGGAACGGGGCGGGACCCGCCCATACCGGGAACCCGCAGGGACCCGCCCCTGACCGGCCGGGCCCGGGCGGAAGCGGCGGGGCCGCGCTGGGGGACCGGCCAGGGCCGCCCCCGGAACGCCCGGGCACCGTCACCCCCGCGGGGTCCCGGTCCCCCGCCCGCCTGGGCGCTGACACCCCACCACGGCTGTCCCCGGCACTGCCCGGCTGTCCCCGGGCACTGTTGTCACCCCCAGTTGGCCCCACCACCCCCACACACTGTCCCGTTACAGACCTTGTCACCCCAGGCACTGTCGCCCCTCTATCCTGGTGGTCCCCATCACCCCAGACACTGTCACCCTGGGTACTGTCACCCCATGGCAGTCCCCGACACCCTGTACAGTGTCGCTCCCCCAGATTTCCCCAGGCACTGTCACCCCTGTGGCTCTCTCTGTCACCCACAGGTGCTGGCACCTCTGTCCCGGTGGTCCCTGTCACCCCAGGCACAGTCACCCCACCCCTGCATTCCCCGTCACTCTGGACACTGTCACCTCCCCATCTGTCCCTACCACCCCCAGGCCCTCGCTGTGCCCCTGGACATTGTCACCCAGATCCCAGCACTCCCCATCACCCCAGGCACTGTCACCCCCATCAGTCCCTGTCACCCCCCCGTGCCTTGACTCACTCCGTGACACCGTCACCTTGTGTCCTGTGTGTCACTGTCTGTCCCCACCAGGAAGCCCAGGCTGTGACCCACAGCTGCTGTGCCTGCCCATCCCACCCCCCGCTGTTGGTGACACCATCCCATGGGGGGGGTGACACTGCAGGTGCCACCATTTGCCTGAGGCCCTCCCTGGGGGGGCCGAGAATAGCTGAGATCCGTGTCCTGTAACGGGGTGTCTCCCAGGGGAGGTGACACGAGAGCCACCAAACCGTGTCACCGCTGCAACGGTCAGTGCTGGAGGGAGACACAACCCCACAGCAGCCATCAGAGACCCCACAACACTCTTTAATTCGGGGCTGGCTTTTCTCCCCTGTCCTGCGGGTCGGTGACACCCCCGCCCCGGGCAGGGGCCGGCGGGGCTTCAGGGCCCGTCCTTATCCATGGCGGGGTTGTGCAGGATGTAGCGGCAGATGCCGGGCAGGCGCTGGTGGCCCAGCAGCTCCTGCAGCTGCTGCATGGGCCCGTTCTGCACCGCCGTGTGCCCATAAGTGGGGAACCCCCTGGCCTGCGCCCGCCGCGCCGCCACCGTCAGTGCCACCCGCATGTGGCCGCGCCGGCGGTGCGCGGGCAGCGTGAAGCCGTGGGCGCCAGTCCCGAAATGGTCGGTCAGCACCCAGCTGAGGGGCTCCCCGGCGCCGTCCTGCACGCACACGTGGGGGAAGCGCCCCAAAAGCTTGGCCAGGTAGCGCCGGCTGCGGGCGTTGCCCCCGTAGGGCCACGTCTCGTTCAGCAGGTCCACGTGCGAGGGGAGCAGGGAGCCCAGCCGCACGCCGGGGTCCAGCCTGGGGGACCTGGGGGTTAGTGGGGGGGCTCGGGGGTGCCTGTGCGGGGAGGGGGCGCGGGGGGTCTCACCGGGGCTCGGGCATGGTGCTGGGGTTGGGGTGCATGTAGGTGTAGTACTCGGTGATGTCCAGCTCCACGCCTTTGGCCCTCGCCAGGTCCTGCGACACCGTGGTCACCCCGTCCTGTAGCCCTGGGGATGGTGATGTCAGGCGGTCCCGCTCCCCCAGCAGCCCCATTTCTGCCTCCAGCCCCCTCTGTGTGAGCCCAGTGTCCTCAGTGTCCCCAGGGGATACCTGCAATCCCGGTCTCTATCCCCAGCACCCCAATCCCTGTCCCCAGTGTGCCTAGCACCCCCAAGTCCAACCACAGCCCCCCAGTACCCCCTCAAATCCAACCACCATGTGCCACCCAGCACCCCTAAGTCCAACCACAGTGCTCCTCAGACCCCCACATCCCACCACAATACTCCCCATGTCCCCCAGGACTGCATCCCCAGTGTGCCCAGCACCCCAATTGCTGCCCCCAGTGCCCCCTGGCTCTCCCCAATCCAATCACGATGCTCCTCTGCCCCCAACACCCCCAAGTTCAACCCCAGTACTCCCCAGAGCTCCCCAGTACCCTGCTCCCCGTGTACCCAGCACCCCAATCCCAGCCCCAGTAGCCTCCAGCGCCCCTAAATTCAGTCCCAATACTTCCCATTGATAGCACCCATCAACGCCCACCCCGGCACACCGAGCCGTGCCCCCAGTGCCCCCCAGTGCCCCCCAGTGCCCCCCAGCACCCCCCTGCCCCCAGGCCACCGATGATGATGAAGGCAGCGTCCCAGCGCTGGCACCCGGGGGTCTCCAGCAGCGCCCGGTACGCCCCCAAATCCCGGTAGAACGCTGTCTGCGTGTTCCAGTAGCTGTCGTTCACTGGCACCTGGGGGCACCCAGGGGTGCCCTGAGCACACCAGGGCACCGTGCCATCCCCCCCTTTCCCTGCAGTGCCCCATGTCCCCACGGGCCACCTCTCCTCTGGGACGGGCCAGCACGGCGCCGAAATCGGGCCACTTGTCCACCAGCACCTCGAAGTCGCCCGGGTTCCCCCGGGTTATGTTCAGCACTGCCCCGTACACCTGGGGGACAGCGGGGGTCAGGGGTGGGGGGCACATGTGTGGTCAAAGCTGGGCGGCACAGGGGCAGATGGGGGGGTCAGAGCTGGGGGGGTTATGGGGGCAGATGTGGGGCTGGAACTGGGGATTTATGGGGGCAGATGTGGGCGGGGTCAGAGCTGAGGGGGCAGATGTGGGTGGGGTCAGAGCTGAGGGGAAGGGGGGCAGGTGCAGGGGGCAGGGTGACACAAGGGCTCCTGGTGACATGGGGGTCCCCATCACTGGGGTGTGACATGGGGGTCCCTGGGCCTGGGGGGGTGAGAGTGGGGAGGTGCCACGGGGGTCCCGCTCAGGCAAGAGACAGGGAGTCCCTGTCACCAGCAGGGCAAGGGACAGGGGTGACACTGGGGTCCCCATCACGGCGAGAGATGAGTGACACTGGGGTCCCAGTCACAGCAGGGTGCAGGGGTGACACCGGGGTCCCTGGTGCAGGGGTGAATAGTGGGGTGCCATCACTGGCAGGGCAGCGTGGCATTGGGGTCCTCATCGTGGCACAGGGCAGGGATGGCACAGGGCAGGGGTGACAGCAGGGTCCCGGTCACCGGCAGGGCGAGGGGCAGGCTCTTCTTCAGGATGCCCTCCAGGCGCTGCAGCTGGGCTGGGCTCGTCAGGATCTGCATGGTCCTGCCAAGAGACCCCTGATAACAGAGGGACAGGACCCCCAGGCGTGGCCCCCAGCCCTGTCCCCTTCCCCAGCCCCGCGTGGTCCCCAGCCCCTCCAGCACTCACCCTGCAACAGTCCTGGAGCTGCGGAGCGGGAGCCTGGAGACCGTGTGGCGGGTGGTGACAATAGCGGGTCCCAGGGCCACCACGAGCCGTCACGGGCCAGCGAGTGCCCCCTGCCTTGGGAGGCATCGGGCAGGGTCCATCCTGCTGGGCACTGGGCACGGGGCCAGCCCTGGGGCCGCCTGGGGATGGGTGCTCACCCGGGACATTCTGCCCCCCGTGCCACCAGAGCCCCAGGGATCCTCGGTGCCACCACCTGCCCCACGGTCTCGGTGCCATGCAGATCCTGAGGTGCCCAGCCCAGCTGCGGCTTCTGGAGGAGACCCTGCGGAAGAGCCTGCCCACCACCCTGCCGGTGACAGGGACCCCAGGGACCCCCCTGTCCCCCCTGCCTTGCCAGTGACAGGGATCGCAGGGACCCCTCTGTCCCCTCCCCCTGTTCTGCCAGTGATGGGGACCCTGGGAACCCCTCTGTCCCCTCTGCCCTGTTCTTCCAGTGACAAGGACTCCAGGGACCTCTCTGTCCCCTCTGCCCTGTCCTGTGGGTAACAGAGTTCCCGAGGACTCCTCTGTCCCCTCCCCTCCTTGCCAGGAGCCCCTCTGCCTCCCCCTCCACCTTTCTGGTCACAGGGACTCTGGGGACCCCTCTGTCACCTCTCCTGCCAGTGATGGGGTCCCCAGGAACCCTTCTGCCTGCCCTGCTGGTGACAAGAACCTCGTGTCCTCTCTGTCCCCTCTCCCCTGCCCTGCCACTGACAGACACCCCGGGGGACACCACAGCTCCCTCTGCCCTGCTGGTGACAGAGACACCGGGGACTGGGAACCCCCTTGTCCCCTCTCCCCTTCCCTGCCGGTGACAGGGACCTTGTCCTGCAGGTCCTGGGGACTGTGATGACGGTGGCCCGGGGGAACCCAGCCGCCCACGAGGTGCTGGTGGACTCCTGGCCCGATTTTGGCATCGTCCTGACCCGCCTGCGCCCAGAGGTGCTGCCCCGTGTGCCCCCGCCCTGGCAGCACCCCACACCCCGGGGGGCTGGGAATTGGGGTGCCACCCTCAGCTCCCCTGTCCGCCCTCCAGGAGCACAAGGACCCCAGGGATCACTACACCAACCAACTGGCCGTGTTCTATCGGGACAAGGGGGCCCTGCAGGCGCTTCTGGGGGGCACCGAGGCGGTGGTCCAGGCACGAGCCTTCCAGATACTGGGTAAGGATGGCCCTGGGAGGGACACGGGGACACCACCTGCTGTCCCCTGCCCGGCTGACAGGCTGTCCCAGGGCTGCAGGAGGGGCTGGATGAGGCTGTGCGGGAGGCGGCCGGTGCCAAGGGGCTGCACGTGGAGACCATCCGGTACCTGGGACTGATGAGCCCTGAGCCCCCCCGACCCCGTGGGCAGTGAGTGAGGGCACCCAGGGTACAGGGACGCCAGGGTCACCGGGGGGTGTGGGGGCACTGGAGTGCAATGGGGCACTGGGGACATGGGAGCACCAGGGACACAGGGGCATCGGGGGGCCAGTCACATCCCTGGGTGGCACAGGGGTCCCCAGTCACATCCCTGGGTGACATGGGTGGTCCCTGAGCACGCTCCTGGGTGGCACAGGGGTTCACGAGCACATTCCTGGGTGGCACAAGGGTTCCCAATCCCATTCCTGCACGGCACAGGAGTTCCCCGAGCACAACCCTGGGTGACACTGGCATCCCCAATCCCATCCCTGCGTGGCACAAGGGGTCCTCAAGCACATCCCTGGGTGGCAGAGGGATCCCTGAGCACATCCCTGGGTGACACAGGAGTCCACAAGCACATCCCTGGGTGGCACAAGAGGTCCACGAGCACATCCCTGGGTGGCACAGGGGTCCCTGAGCACATCCCTGGGTGACACAGGCACCCCCATTCCCACCCCCGGGTGGCACAGGGGACCCCAGCCCCATCCCAGCCGCCATCCCTTGCAGCCGTGGGGTTCGGCATTCCCCACTCCTGCCATGCCCCCTCGCAGGTTGCCCCCGGGCCTGCGCCTGGCGCCCGTGTCCCCGTCCCACGTCCCGCTGCTCAACGCCACGTGGGCCCTGGGTGGTAACGCCCGCAGCCGGGCCTTCCTGCTGGGGCTGGTGCGGGCGCTGCCCTCCGCCTGCCTGCTGGGCCCGCGCGGCCGCCCCGTGTCCTGGACCCTGCTGGACGCCCAGGGCTGCCTGCGCCACGGCTACACGGTGCCTGCCTGGCGCGGCCGCGGCCTCACCGGCCTCACCATGGCCGCCATGGGCCGGGGGCTGCACGCCCGCGGCTTCCCCATCTACTGCACCGTGCTGCCCCACAACAGGGCCGCGCTCAGCGCCCTGGGCGCCATCGGCTTCGTCACACAGCCCGGAACCTTCCACGTCATCGTGGGGACACCCAAGTAGCGCCCGGGGAGGGGGTGGATGTGCCACGTCATCGTGGGGACACCCAAGTAGCGCCCGGGGAGGGGGTGGATGTGCTCGGGGTGGGGTAACCTGGGCCTGGGAGGGGACTGGATCCCTACCCCAGGAACCACCGTCCAGAGGGGAACAGCCTGACCGCCACACTGAGCTCGGGGAGGAGCTGCTCTCTCTGGTCCCTACTGAGCTCGGAGCCTGGAGCAGTTCACCCCGGTCCCTGCTGATGGCACAGGGGGGAACACCCTGATTCCCCTCTGAGCTCAGGTTTGGATCTGTTCACCCCCATCCCTACTGACGGCCCCCCCTGGGGGTGGGGTGCGGGCGGGGCGGGGGCGCTGGAGAAAGGTTTTTATTCGTTCATACAAGAATAGATCTTCTGCAATAAATACCCCAATAAATAAAACATCTCCAATAAATAAACACTCATAGACGCACCAGGACAGCGGCCCCGCCCCTGGATCCAGGCCACGCCCCCAGCTCTGCATTGATGGGCACTGGGAGGCGGGGCTTGGTTAAAATGGGGCGTGGCCTGTTGCGGGGAGGAGGCGGGGTTGGCTACACAGGCTAGTGGGCGGGGCTTATTGCCATCCAGGGGTGGAGCCTATTGCTCCAGGGGCGGGGCTTGCTGCTGGATGGGGCGGGGCTTATTCCTATGCTCAGAGGGGCTTGGTCCTTTTCGAGGTGGGCGGGGCTTGTACCCACGTGGATCTCTTGGGGTGGAGGGATGGGGCACCCCGGAGGGGTGGGGACACCCTGGGGGGGCACTTGGGGGTCAGGGGACCCGTCCCTTAAGGCACAGTGTGGTGACAGAGGGGCTGTGAGGTGGCTCTTTGGGATCTCTCAAGGCACACTGGTGGTGGAGAGGGGACATGGCATGGCTGTGGTGGCATTTGGGGTAAGGAGCCCTGCCCCTTTAAGACGCCGTATGATGAGGGAGGGGCTGTGGGGTGGCTTCGGTGACACTTTGGGATCAGGAGACCTGCCCTTAAGACACAGTGTGGTGACAGAGCGGATGTGGGGTGGGTTTGGTGGCACTTCGGTGTCAAAAGCCCCATTTCTCAAGGCACACTGTTGGTGGAAAGGGAACATGGGGTGGCTTTGGTGGCACTTGGGGTCAGGAGACTCATCCCTTACAGCACACTGTGGTGACAGAGGGGCTGTGGGGTGGCTTTGGTGGCACTTTGGGGTCAGGAGCCCCGCTGCTCAAGGCACACTGGTGGTGGAGAGGGCACCTGGGTGAGGAGCCCCGTCCGGGTCCCACCGGCGCGAGGCGGGCGGGGGCACGGGCGGGGCGCTCAGAACCCCCTGGCCTCCAGCCGCAGGGTGACCACGGCGGGCGGCACCTTCTTCTTGAGGCGGTTGAAGTCCTTGGCCGAGCGCCAGAGCCAGGTCTGCAGCTCCTTGAGCAGCCAGAAGTCGTCCATCTTCTTCAGGAAGTCGTTGGGGGCCGGGGGGGCCCCGGGGGGCCCGGCGGGGGGCCCAGCGGGGCCGGCGGGCAGCGGGTACCCCAGGGAGGACATGACGCCGCCGATGCTGAGCACCAGCCCCTGGAGGCTGGCGCAGAAGTGGGCGAGGCGGTGGCGCAGCTCGGCCGTGCCCACCTGCCCGTCCAGCACGCGCAGGTAGCACAGCAGGCGGCTGTAGGCGCGGTAGTTGGCGGCCAGGCGGGCGTTGTCCGTCAGCCCCCTCCACAGGTCCAGGTCCACCGTGGCGCTGGGCACCCGCTCGGCGCGCGCCAGGCGCGGGGGGTTGAAGTCGGGCTCATTGAAGGGGGGCCCCAGGTAGTTCAGCTGGAAGGGAACGGGGGGCGTCGGGCATCGGGGGTGGTGTGGCGCTGGGGTCCGTGCACTCCCGCCTGCCATGTCCCAAGTCCCCGGGATCACCACGTCCCAGACACCCACACCCCGTGGGTGCACACACCCAGCATGGCCCAGGTCTCCATGTCCCCCCCATCCCGGGTTTCACTGTCCCCCGGGTAGACACGCCCACTGTGCCCCTTTCCCTTTCATGGCCTCGGTCTCCGTGTTCACCCTGTCCCCAGCCTCCATGTCCCCCAGGTCTCCATGATCACCGGGCTCCAGGTCTCCCTGTCCCCCAGGGGGACGTGCCCACCCCGCTCCCAGTCTCCACGTCCACTTTTTCCCAGGCCTCCGTGTCCCCCTGCACACCACGTCCCCTGTCTCCATGTTTCCATGACCCCCGGGCTGACACACCCAGCATGTCCCAGGTCTCCCTGTCCCCCTCTTTGCAAGTCTCTGTGTCCCCCTGCACACCATGTCCCCAATCTCCTCGTCCCTCTGCCCATGTCCCACGTCCCCCAGGTGGACGTACCCACCACATCCCCATTTTCCACGTCCCCCCATCCCAGTTCTCAGTGTCCCAAGTCTGTATTTGTCCACCACATCCGAGGTCTCCACATCTCCCAGACACGCCCATGTCCCCACTCTCTACATTCCCCTCTTCATCTCACCCCCCCATCCCACCACATCCCCGAGGGGGACATTCCCACCACATCCCAGGCAGTGACGCTGTCACCGCTTGGCACCCACCGTACCGGCACCACCGAGGGCACGTCGGGGCAGAGACGGGGAACCTCCGCGTGAGTCGGCAATGCCGGCGGGGAGGGAGAGGCCGTGCCCACACCCATGATGGAATCATGGGCCAGGGGAGGGGGCCCGGGCGCCGCCCTGCGCCCGGAGGGTGATGAGGCATTTCCGTGCCCCCCGGCGCAGGAGCGGCTCGGCACGGGGTGGATATCCCGGGGCGGGGAGGGGGGGGGAGGAGATAAACATCGGGGACTCACGTAGGTGCCGGCGAGGGTGCGGAGCTGGTGCTCCAGGTAGCGGGTCAGGTCGTAGGTTTGCTGGATGGACTGGCCGGCGCCCAACTCCTCGGAGCAGTTCAGTGCCGGCAGCGCCGGCAGGTTGCAGAGCGCGGCGCACAGGAAGGTGAAGATCCCCCAAGAGTCACCTGCGGGGGA
The DNA here is from genome assembly GCF_003945595.2 of Pipra filicauda. Lineage (NCBI taxonomy): Eukaryota > Metazoa > Chordata > Aves > Passeriformes > Pipridae > Pipra > Pipra filicauda. The sequence continues at coordinate 4,230 of NW_024103472.1, read as the reverse complement.
CACGCGGCACCTCAGGGCGGGTGACAGGGACAGCCCGGCTCTGGGTGGGCGGTGCTGGGCCCGCGGGGTATCCCAGTGTTACCCCTCTGAGAGTGGGGAAACTGAGGCATCAGCATGGGGAGGGGGGGCACCCCCACCTCAGCACCCCCTCCTGGAGCAGCAGAGACACCCCCCCTTCATGCAGTGACCCCCCAGCTCCCCTCCGAGCGCTCCCGCCCGTGGCTGCACCAACAATCCTTTATATGGTCTGGAGCAGCACGGCCTCGGCATTCCCGCAGGGACACACGCCTGGGATATATTTGGGCACCGCCAACGCCGGAGCGGGCTGGGCACCCAGCAGGGATCCCCGCACAGGGGCCACCGGGAATGCAGGGGGGTGGGACACGGCCCTGGGTCGCGGGGTGACCTTTGCCAAAGCCACCGGAAAGAGCCGGCGGGGTCCCCGTCATCGGCCTGACGTCAGGGAGGCCCGGGAGCCGCGGCCTCGTGCGCCGGCGGCTCCGCAAAGGTCACGGCCCGCGGCCAGCGCGCTCCGGCCAGCTGGCACCCCGGCACGCCGGAGCCAGCCTTCCCGGCAGCTCCTCCCGGGAAAGTCCGGCCACTGGCACGGCTCGGCACCACAGGGCTCCCGGCGTGGGCAGCCCCCGTGTGCCCCCGCGCGTCACCGCTCCCCGTCAGCGGCCACCGGTGACGCACGAGGGTCCTCGGGGACACCCCGGCTCTGGCCACAGCGGCCCCGTCGTGGTGGGTATCCCTGTGCCCGCCGAGCCACGCCGCGTGGGATGCGGCTGCCCTGGGGGTGTGCCGGACAGTGATCACACCTGGGAGACACCCCGTGGGCGTGCGACACGCTGTCCACACCTGGGAGACACCACGCAGGGGTCAATAGGTGTGCACGGGTGCGGGACACCCTATGGGCGTGCCGGGTACCACACAGGTGTGTGACACGCGTGGGATGCACCTGCAGGGGTGTCCGTGCACAGGTGTGTGCCCACGCACGTGCTGCACACGTGTGACACGCCAGGTACGCGTGCAACGTGCTGTGCATACGGGACACATCCTGTGAGGGGGTGATGACACCCCGTGTGCGTGTGAGACACCGTGTGCGTGGCACACCGTGCAAACACAGCACGCTCTGAGCGTCACAGGCTGCGCACACACGACACGTTCTAAGAGTGCAACAACACTCGGTGCACACACTGCCCCACGGGTGTGACGCGCCATGCACACGCAACACGCCGTGTGTGTGACACGCCATGTGTGTGACACGCCATGTGTGTGACACACCGTGCACACGTGACACGCCATGTATGTGACATGCCGTGCACACACCACCCCACGGGTGTGACACACTGTGCACATGCACCACACTGTGTGTGTGACACGCCGTGCACACACCACCCCACGGGTGTGACACACTGTGCACATGCACCACACCGTGTGTGTGACACGCCGTGCACACACCACCCCACGGGTGTGACACGCCGTGCATGCACCACACCAAGCGTGTGACACCCCATGCCCACGTGTGACGCTGCGTGTCCCCGTGGCACCCTGTGCCTGTGGGTGGCAGCCGCCCGCCCTCGCCCGCCGCGACTCGCCCAGTGCCCCACGGAGGACACGTGCCGCCGCTTGCCCGCGTTCCCAGTGCATCCCGGTGCATCCCGGTGCATCCCGGTGTGTCCCGGCGCGTGGAGCGTCCGGCCGGCCCCGCATGCGTGCGAGCGTGGGCCGGGGCCGGGGGGGCCGCGGGGGGGCCATGGTGACTCACACCACACCCCTCCTTCCCGGTGTTTGCTTTGGCCAGACCCTCACCCGCCGCCGGCTCCGGTTTCCAGGCGGGATTTACACCCGCCCTGGCCCGGTCAGTGCCAAACCAAACACAGCCAGGGAGCGAGGCGGGGGGGGATGGCAGGGACATGGGATGGGGATGGAGACATGGCAGCTCCCGGGCAGGTGGCTGGGACAGGAGGATGAGGATGAGGGAGAAAGGGAGTGGAGGCGGGTGACTGGAAGATGGGAATGGTGGGGTGCACAGCATGGATGGCTCTGGGTGCTGGTGACCATGACACAGCAGTGACCGTGACCATGGCACAGCAGTGACAAGGCCCACAACACATCAGTGACAGTGGCACAGTGGTAGCAGTGACCATGACACAGCAGTGACAGTGCCCACGACACAGCAGTGACAGTGCCCACGACACAGCAGTGACAAGACCCAGGACACAGCAGTGGCAGTGACCATGGCACAGCAGTGAAAATTGCCCAGCCATAGAAGGTGCCCCTGCTGTCCCTTGCCCACCCCATTCCCAGTCTGGCACCCGGCACCCACCAGCACAGACAGTGGAGGAGGGAGGCTCCAGCCGGCACAGCTGGATCCCGGTGACGTCGGAGAGGAAGAGCCCGAGGGTTTCAAAACCGGCCCTGGAGTGCAGCCAGGATGCTTCCAGCCCACGTAAGCAGCTCATGGCGTGGCTGCCCGGGGTCACCCACCCGGCCCCGGGGACACCCGGGGTGACGGGGGGCCATGGGAGCGGGGATCCCTCAGCTACAACAGCAGCAGCCCTGGACACCCACACCGGACACGCCGGCGGTGCCACAGGCACCCCTCGCACACGTGGCAGCAGGGACGTGGCTCAGCTGCCCCTGGGGTGACACCACCGGGCCCCCTGCCCTGCCACCCCCCCGGCGGTGCGGGCGGCGGCGCTGGCCAGACCTCCCGGCGAGCGGCCGAGGCAGGAATTCGGCCACGGGGCCGGTGAGCTGTTCCCTGGGCATGCTGTGGGCAGAGCCGCCGAGGGCTGAGTGACCACAAGCCACCCGGAGCCGCTTTCCCGAAACCCTGGTGGTGGGGGCGGCAGCCAGGAAGGGGGGACCCCCTGGCCCCGGAGCCCCCCGGCAGCGGACGGAGCCGAGCCGGCCCCTGCCGCCGCAGCGGGAGCTGCCGTATCTGATGGGCCGGAGGCCAGCGGCGAGCAGAGCCCCATCCCACCCCACAGCCCCATTCCTGGGGCCAGAACGGGAGGTCTTGTGGTGGCCAGGAATGACTGTGGCACTGAGGACAAAGCAGCCCTGTCCCCGCTGTCCCAGTCACGTCCCGGCCACCAACTGGCACCACTTAACCCTCCACGGGGCGTTTCCCAGCCCAGCGTGGCTGCCAGCTCCAAGGGTCTTGGAGCGGGTGACACTCAAGAGCACAAGGACAGACACTTCTGTGTTCCCACACTGCTGGGCAGGTGGCACCGGGGCACAGCAGCAGCCCCTTGGAGCCGACGGGGACACAGGGATGCTCACATTCCACACCCGAAGATCACGAACGCGGCGCTGCCTGAGCTCCAAGGGGAAGGACACGCGTGTCCTTGCTGCCCGACAGCAGCCACAGCCAGCACTGAGGTGTCCCCATCCCGTCCATCCCACCCCGTGGCAAAGCCGCCGTGCCGGGGGCGGGCTGGGGTGCGGGGGGCGCGTGGCCCCGCGTCCCCCCCGTGCCTGCGCTCGCGGCGCTGAGTGTTTACATCCTGTCTCCTCCGTGTGTTTATAAATGCGGCCGCGCACGGGAGACTCCAGCGAGGCCGTAATTAGCTGGGCCTGGATTTCCCATCCAGCTCCGACTCTGCCTCCAGCCAGCAGCACGATGGAAACACCCCTGCCGGTGAGGGGGGCGCAGGCCCCTAATCCCAACCAGACCCCACCGTCCCGCACGCACGCCCAGCGCCCACGAGCCACGCGAGGCATCCCGATCCCTTCCTACCACAGGTCACGGAGCCACACAGACCACCAGCCCCCCTGGCACCGCCCTGGGGGGTTCACCAGCACAGAGCCAGGGTGGCAGCTCTCCAACAGCACAAGGGACCCCCAGTGACAGCGCTGGGTGACACACCCTGGCACTCCCAGACCCGCTGCCACCGCTGGCATCTCCCACCATGGTGCCACGAGGTCAGCGTGGGACTGGCGGTGCCCTGATGCCCCCACGTCCCCGCAGCACCCTGAGGAATCCCAGGACACCTCCGTCACCCACGGGCCACGTGCCACCCTTGGCCACAGCACTGCTGGGCCGCCTGCTTCCCGGATATCCCATCTGCACGGGGGCGAGCGCATCCTCCTATTCCTGCCAGGATGCTGGCGTGGGACAGCGGGCACGGTGGCACGGGAAACACGGGCGCTGCCGCGGCGGGGGGGAGGCTGGGGGGAGATGATTTATGGGGCTCGGTGCCACTTAGCAGGGCATAA